>NC_074682.1:62144728-62164728 GCF_029448725.1 Salvelinus fontinalis | reverse complement strand
GTGTTTAGACCAGACTGACTGGCCAACATTATAGCCTGGTAGAGTGTCTAGACCGGACTGACTGGCCAGCATTATAGCCTGGTAGAGTGTTTAGACCAGGCTGACTGGCCAGCATTATAGCCTGGTAGAGTGTTTAGACCAGGCTGACTGGCCAACATTATAGCCTGGTAGAGTGTTTAGACCAGACTGACTGGCCAGCATTATAGCCTGGTAGAGTGTTTAGACCAGACTGACTGGCCAGCATTATAGCCTGGTAGAGTGTTTAGACCAGACTGACTGGCCAACATTATAGCCTGGTAGAGTGTTTAGACCAGGCTGACTGGCCAGCATTATAGCCTGGTAGAGTGTTTAGACCAGACTGACTGGCCAGCATTATAGCCTGGTAGAGTGTTTAGACCAGACTGACTGGCCAGCATTATAGCCTGGTAGAGTGTTTAGACCAGACTGACTGGCCAGCATTATAGCCTGGTAGAGTGCCCATACTGAAGACCTCAGTGATTGTCAACGTGGCACCTTCATAGGATGTCACCTTTCCAACAAGTTAGTTAGTCAAATTTCTGCCCTACTAGAGCTGCCCCGATTAACTGTAAGTGCTGTTATTGTGAAGTGGAAACGTCTAGGAGCAACAACGGTTCAGCAGTGAAGTGGTATGCCACACAAACTCACAGAACGGGACCGCCGAGTGCTGAAGCGTGTAAAAATCGTCTGTCCTCGGTTGCAACACTCGCTACTGAGTTCCAAACTGCTTCTGGAAGCAACGTCAGCACAAGTGTTTGTCGAGAGCTTCATGAAATGGGTTTCCATGTGCCGAGAAGCCGCACACAAGCCTAAGATCGAAATGCGCAATGCTAAGCGTCGGCTGGAGTGGTGTAAAGCTCGCGACAATTAGACACTGGAGCAGTGGAAAAGCGTTCTCTGGAGTGATGAATCACGCTTCACCATCTGGCAGTCCGACAGACGAATCTGGGTTTGGCAGATGCCAGGAGAACACTACCTATCCCAATAGATTGTGCCAACTGTAAAGTTTGGTGGAGGAGGAATCACGGTCTGGAGCTGTTTTTCATAGTTCAGGCCACTTAGTTCCAGTGAAGGGAAATCTTAATGCTACAGCATACAATGACATTCTAGACGATTCTGTGCTCCCGACTTTGTGGCAACCGTTTGGGGAAGGCCCTTTCCTGTTTCAGCATGACAATGCCCACATGCACAGAAATGGTTTGTCGAGATTGGTGTGGAAGAACTTGACTGGCTTGCACAGAGCCCTGACCTCAACCCCATCGAACACCTTTGGGATGAATTGGAACGCCGACTGTGAGCTAGGCCTAATCGCCCAACATCAGTGCCCGACCTCACTAATGCTCTTGTGGCTGAATGGAAGCAAGTCCCCGCAGCAATGTTCCAACATCTAGTGGAAAGCCTTTCCAGAAGAGTGGAGGCTGTTATAGCAGCAATGTTCCAACATCTAGTGGAAAGCCTTCCCAGAAGAGTGGAGGCTGTTATAGCAGCAATGTTCCAACATCTAGTGGAAAGCCTTCCCAGAAGAGTGGAGGCTGTTATAACAGCAATGTTCCAACATCTAGTGGAAAGCCTTCCCAGAAGAGTGGAGGCTGTTATAGCAGCAATGTTCCAACATCTAGTGGAAAGCCTTCCCAGAAGAGTGGAGGCTGTTATAGCAGCAATGTTCCAACGTCTAGTGGAAAGCCTTCCCAGAAGAGTGGAGGCTGTTATAGCAGCAATGTTCCAACATCTAGTGGAAAGCCTTCCCAGAAGAGTGGGGGCTGTTATAGCAGCAATGTTCCAACATCTAGTGGAAAGCCTTCCCAGAAGAGTGGAGGCTGTTATAGCAGCAATGTTTCAACATCTAGTGGAAAGCCTTCCCAGAAGAGTGGGGGCTGTTATAGCAGCAATGTTCCAACATCTAGTGGAAAGCCTTCCCAGAAGAGTGGAGGCTGTTATAGCAGCAATGTTTCAACATCTAAGGGAAAGCCTTCCCAGAAGAGTGGAGGCTGTTATAGCAGCAATGTTCCAACATCTAGTGAAAAGCCTTCCCAGAAGAGTGGAGGCTGTTATAGCAGCAATGTTCCAACATCTAGTGGAAAGCCTTCCCAGAAGACTGGAGGCTGTTATAGCAGCAATGTTCCAACATCTAGTGGAAAGCCTTCCCAGAAGAGTGGAGGCTGTTATAGCAGCAATGTTCCATCATCTAGTGGAAAGCCTTCCCAGAAGAGTGGAGGCTGTTATAGCAGCAATGTTCCAACATCTAGTGGAAAGCCTTCCCAGAAGAGTGGAGGCTGTTATAGCAGCAATGTTCCAGCATCTAGGGGAAAGCCTTCCCTGAAGAGTGGAGGCTGTTATAGCAGCCAAGGTGGTCCATCTCTATATTAATGGCCATGATTTTGGATTGAGATGTTTGACAAGCGGGTGTCCACATACTTATGGCCGTGGAGTGTTTCTCTACTTGAAATATCTATTTTCAACAACGTGACAAAAAACAAATTCCTCAGAATCTGTTTAGTCTGACAGTCATGAGGAAACACACACACACATGCACACACAGACACACACACACACACACACACACATACAGACACAGACACACAGACACACACACACTCATGCACACACACACACACATAGACACATAGACACACACACACACACATATACACACACTCATGCACACACACACATGCACACACAGACACACAGACACACACACACTCATGCACACACACACACACATATACACACACTCATGCACACACACTCATGCACACACACACACACAAGCACACACACACACAGACACACTCATGCACACACAGACACACACACACACACATGCACACACAGACACACACACACATGCACACACACACACATGCACACACAGACACACACTCTCATGCACACACACACAGACACACAGACAGACAGAGGGTACAGACCTCCATCAGCTAAGGAATGCATTAACTAATTCTCTCCATTTTCTATCCTCTGAATTCTTTAAAATCCTTTCAGCAATCAGGATGGTTTCCCTTGAGCCAGCCCTCTCTCTCTCTCTCCAATGTGAGAGCAGTTTGGCCCTGTGGTATTTTGTTTTCAGAAGGCTGTTTAGCCTTTTAAGAAGCAGCCTGAACTATTAATTCTGTTCTCGCTACGGTGCTGATTGGTGTGTGTGTGTGTGTGTGTGCAGTGTGTGTCTGGTCTGGAGCAGAACAAAGCAGAGCAGAACAGAACGGAGCAGAACAGAACAGAGCAGAACAGAGCAGAACAGAACAGAACAGAGCAGAACAAAGCAGAGCAGAGCAGAACGGAGCAGAACAGAACAGAGCAGAGCAGAGCAGAGCAGAGCAGAGCAGAACAGAGCAGAACAGAGCAGAACAGAACAGAACAGGACAGAACAGAACAGAACAGGACAGAGCAGAACAGAACAGAACAGAACAGAACAGGACAGAGCAGAACAGAGCAGAGCAGAACAGAACAGAACAGGACAGAGCAGAACAGGACAGAACAGAACAGAACAGAACAGGACAGAGCAGAGCAGAACAGAACAGGACAGAGCAGAACAGAACGGAGCAGAACAGAACAGAACAGAACAAAGCAGAGCAGAACAGAACAGAGCAGAATAGAGCAGAACAGAACAGAACAAAGCAGAACAGAGCAGAATAGAGCAGAGCAGAACAGAGCAGAACAAAGCAGAGCAGAACAGAACAAAGCAGAGCAGAGCAGAACAGAGCAGAACAAAGCAGAGCAGAACAGAACAAAGCAGAACGGAGCAGAACAAAGCAGAGCAGAACAGAACAGAACAGAACAAAGCAGAGCAGAACAGAGCAGAACAGAACAAAGCAGAGCAGAACAGAGTGGAGCAGAACAAAGCAGAACAGAGCAGAACAGAGCAGAACAGAACGGAGCAGAACAGAGCAGAACAGAACAGAGCAGAGCAGAACGGAGCAGAACAGAGCAGAACAGAACAGAGCAGAGCAGAACAGAACAGAGCAGAACAGAACAGAACAGATCGGAGCAGAACGGAGCAGAGCAGAGCGGAGCAGAGCAGAACAAAGCAGAGCAGAACAGAACAGAGCAGAACAAAGCAGAGCAGAACAGAACGGAGCAGAACAGAACAGAACAGAACGGAGCAGAACAGAACAGAACGGAGCAGAACAAAGCAGAGCAGAACAGAACGGAGCAGAACAAAGCAGAGCAGAACAGAACAGAGCAGAACAGAACAGAGCAGAACAGAACAGAGCAGAACAAAGCAGAGCAGAACAGAGCAGAACAGAGCAGAACAGAACAGAGCAGAACAGGACAGAGCAGAACAGAGCAGAACAAAGCAGAACAAAGCAGAACAAAGCAGAGCAGAACAAAGCAGAGCAGAGCAGAACAGAACAAAGCAGAACAGAACAGAACGGAGCAGAACAGAACAAAGCAGAACAGAACAGAGCAGAACAGAACAGAGCAGAACAGAACAGAACAGAGCAGAACAGAACAAAGCAGAGCAGAGCAGAGCAGAACAGAACAGAGCAGAACAGAACAAAGCAGAGCAGAACAGAGCAGAGCAGAACAGAGCAGAGCAGAACAGAGCAGAACAAAGCAAAGCAGAACAGAACGGAGCAGAACAGAACAGAGCAGAACAAAGCAGAGCAGAACAGAACGGAGCAGAACAGAACGGAGCAGAACAAAGCAAAGCAGAACAGAACGGAGCAGAACAAAGCAGAGCAGAACAGAACGGAGCAGAGGGTGTGTTGTCCCAGGTGCTGCTGAGTGTTTGGACAGAAACAACTCAACAAGGAAGTCTCTCACATACCAGACCCAGAACTAGGCTGAGACACACCTGGGCTCAAATACTATTCAAATCATTTCAAATGCTTGATTGAGCTTGCTTGGCACAATGGAACCAACAGATTAGTTACAAAAGTGCAAACCTGTCTCTCCATGCAGGCTAAAGCAAACACTAAAGTATTTGAAAGATTTCCAATAGTATTTGAACCGAGATGTGGTCTGAGCAGCCAGACCACAGTTAACCTAACAGTTTTGTTCCTGTTACCGGGCTGTTAGACTCTCTGTCGTTGAGTTGTACTTCCTGTATGGTCTGTTAGTGTTAAACACTGGGATGAGTGGTAATAATGACGATTAGCCTGGAAACGGCTGAGTCTTACATAGCACCCTAGTCCCTGGTCTAAAAGTAGTGCACTGTATAGGGAATAGGGCCCTGGTCTAAAGTAGTGCACTATATAGGGAATAGGGCCCTGGTCTAAAGTAGTGCACTATATAGGGAATAGGGCCCTGGTCTAAAAGTAGTGCACTGTATAGGGAATAGGGCCCTGGTCTAAAGTAGTGCACTATATAGGGAATAGGGCTCTGGTCTAAAGTAGTGCACTATATAGGGAATAGGGCCCTGGTCTAAAGTAGTGCACTATATAGGGAATAGGGCTCTGGTCTAAAGTAGTGCACTACATAGGGAATAGGGCCCTGGTCTAAAGTAGTGCACTATATAGGGAATAGGGCCCTGGTCTAAAGTAGTGCACTATATAGGGAATAGGGCTCTGGTCTAAAGTAGTGCACTATATAGGGAATAGGGCCCTGGTCTAAAGTAGTGCACTATATAGGGAATAGGGCCCTGGTCTAAAGTAGTGCACTATATAGGGAATAGGGCCCTGGTCTAAAGTAGTGCACTATATAGGGAATAGGGCCCTGGTCTAAAGTAGTGCACTATATAGGGAATAGGGTGCCATCTGGGACATGTTCCAGATCCCCAGACCTGCAGAAGAGTTAGAGTTAATCAAAGGACAGAGAGAGTTAGATCAGAGGACAGGGAGAGTTAGATCAGAGGACAGGGAGAGTTAGATCAGAGGACAGGGAGAGTTAGATCAGAGGACAGGGAGAGTTAGATCAGAGGACAGGGAGAGTTAGATCAGAGGACAGGGAGAGTTAGATCAGAGGACAGGGAGAGTTAGATCAGAGGACAGGGAGAGTTAGATCAGAGGACAGGGAGAGTTAGATCAGAGGACAGGGAGAGTTAGATCAGAGGACAGGGAGAGTTAGATCAGAGGACAGGGAGAGTTAGATCAGAGGACAGAGAGAGTTAGATCAGAGGACAGGGAGAGTTAGATCAGAGGACAGGGAGAGTTAGATCAGAGGACAGGGAGAGTTAGATCAGAGGACAGGGAGAGTTAGATCAGAGGACAGGGAGAGTTAGATCAGAGGACAGGGAGAGTTAGATCAGAGGACAGGGAGAGTTAGATCAGAGGACAGGGAGAGTTAGATCAGAGGACAGGGAGAGTTAGATCAGAGGACAGGGAGAGTTAGATCAGAGGACAGGGAGAGTTAAATCAGAAAGTCACTTTAACCCTACCTACTGTATGTATACATATCTACCTCAGTTACCTCGTACCCCTGCACATCGACTTAGTACTGGTACGAGAGAGAGCCGACCCAGACCACAGAGGATCTACTGTGTGTGTCTAACCCCGACCTAGACCACAGGCCCAGCTGATGATGGACTGCTCTGTTCTGGCAGTCATTCAATTAATTGAAATTCATTATTTCTGTAGCCATGCTTAACCCACAGTAATTAATGTACATACATGCTCCTGTTTCCTCACCGGACGGAGCCCCAGACCCACCTAGCCTCACCTCCTCTACCACGTCTACCTAGATGAGCCCCCCCATGCAAGCCCAACACCCCCCCCCCTACCCTGGCCGAGCCTCCCATCCGAACCCCAGACCTCCTCCACCCTGGCCGAGCCTCCCACCTGAACCCCAGACCTCCTCCACCCTGGCCGAGCCTCCCATCTGAACCCCAGACCTCCTCTAAACACAGTAGGGGACCATTTAAGATGCACCCTACATTGTTACTGTTTAAACACAGTAGGGGACCATTTAAGATGCACCCTACATTGTTACTGTTTAAACACAGTAGGGGACCATTTAGGATGCACCCTACATTGTTACTGTTTAAACACAGTAGGGGACCATTTAGGATGCACTCTATCTACATGGCAGCTTATTCCCTATATCTATATATAACTATTAAAGGACGGGGCTGAATCCAAAATGGCACCTTATTCCCTATATCGGCCCATGGGCTCTGGTCAAAGGTAGTGCACTACGTAGGCAACAAGGGCCCCTTTTAGGATCTAGGCACGGTTCTGCTGTTGTGGAAAACATGGAAAACATTTACCACTGAAAGGGACATGATAATAATAGCGATTTCCAAAGCGCTCCTGTCATCACCGCAGAGATGTTGTGATTATTTCAGATTATATTATATATATATTATCTGTTTATATCAGAACCACGTGTTGCTGATACCTGATTGGCTAATGATAAAAGCAATTCTTTCCTTCCGCAGCAGCAGTATTAGTAATCTATAGACGGGGAGGCAGGAGGATGCTGTGACTTGATTACCGCCAAAACGTTTTCAGGGGATCGATTGGAAAACACACAGGTGTCTGTTCTATTACGCTCCGTGAATGCATGCACCCACACACACCCTCCCCCACCCACCCACCCCCCACACACACACACCCTCCCCCCACCCACCCACCCCCCACACACACACACCCTCACCCACCCACCCACCCCCCACACACACACACCCTCCCCCCACCCACCCAGCCCCCCACCCACCCACACACTCCCCCCTTCTTCCTGTTCTGCTTAACCTCCTTCCCAAACAGTAGACCAAACCCCAAACCACAGGCCCAGGCCCAACCCTAACCCCAGGCCCCATCCTCAGGCCCCAGGCCCCAGGCCCAACCCCAGGCCCCATTCCCAGGCCCAACCCTAACCCCAGGCCCAACCCTATCCCCAGGCCCAACCCTAACCCCAGGCCCAACCCTATCCCCAGGCCCAACCCTATCCCCAGGCCCAACCCTAACCCCAGGCCCAACCCTATCCCCAGGCCCAACCCAGGCCCCAGGCCCAACCCTAACCCCAGGCCCAACCCCAGCCCCAGGCCCCAGGCCCTACCCTAGCCCCAGGCCCCAGGCCCAACCCTAACCCCAGGCCCAACCCTATCCCCAGGCCCCAGGCCCAACCCTATCCCCAGGCCCAACCCAGGCCCCAGGCCCAACCCTAGCCCCAGGCCAAACCCTAGCCCCAGGCCCCATCCCTAGGCCCAACCCCAGCCCCAGGCCCAACCCCAGGCCCTAGGCCCAACCCCAGCCCCAGGCCCTAGGCCCAACCCCAGCCCCCGGCCCTAGGCCCAACCCCAACCCCAGCCCCAGGCCCAACCCCAACCCCAACCCCAGGCCCCAGGCCCAACCCTAGCCCAAGGCCCTAGCTCCAGCTCCTGGCCCCAGGCCCCAGGCCCAACCCTAGCCCAAGGCCCTAGGCCCAACCCCAGGCCCAACCCCAGCCCCCGGCCCCAGGCCCAACCCCAGGCCCCAGGCCAAACCCTAGCCCAAGGCCCTAGCTCCAGGCCCAACCCTAACCCAAGGCCCCTGACCCAACCCTAGCCCAAGGCCCAACCCTAGCCCAACCCCAACCCCAGCCCTAGCCCAAGGCCCAACCCTAGCCCAAGGCCCCAGCTCCAGCTCCTGGCCCCAGCCCCTCTGCTCTTCCAATTAAGTGGGTATTTAGGGCCCATTGCCAGTAACAGGCAGAATTAGGTTAAACGTCTCTTCCTCCACAGAACACTCATTACACCATGTCAGCCACACATGGAACCTGAACTAGCAGCTGAAACCCAATTATCACTGCCAGACTGATGCATCATGGGAGGCTGGTCTTTCCCAATCATAACGGTCACTAAACTAAAAGTCAGGTTATAATGTCCTGAAATGTTGATGGTTTTCATTTTCTAAATGAACGAACCTCCCCGCCGTTTGCTTTACAACTAAAGGACGTGAACTACGCGTGCCTTCAGAAATTATTCACACATTTACATTTAAGTCATTTAGCAGACGCTCTTATCCAGAGCGACTTACAAATTGACTTACACACCCCTTGACTTGACTTTTTACACATGTTTTTGTTGTGTTACAGCCTTAATTAAAACGGATTGAATTGAGATTCGGTGCACTGATCTACACACAATACCCCACAATGTCAGTGGTTTTATTTTATTGAATTTTTTTTATAAAGAATGTAAAGTTGAAATGTCTTGGGTCAATAAGTATTCAACCTCTTTTTGTTTAGCCTATCCCCAGGCCCAACCCTATCCCCAGGCCCAAACCTAGGCCCAACCCCAGCCCAATGCCCTAGGCCCAACCCCAGCCCAAGGACCTAGGTCCAACCCCAGCCCAAGGACCTAGGTCCAACCCCAGCCCAAACCTAGGCCCAACCCCAGCCCAAGGACCTAGGTCCAACCCCAGCCCAAGGCCCTAGGTCCAACCCCAGCCCAAACCTAGGCCCAACCCCAGCCCAAGGCCCTAGGCCCAACCCCAGCCCAAGGCCCTAGGTCCAACCCCAGCCCAAGGCCCTAGGCCCAGCCCAAGGCCCTAGGTCCAACCCCAGCCCAAGGCCCCAGGTCCAACCCCAGCCCAAGGCCTTAGGTCCAACCCCAGCCCAAACCTAGGCCCAACCCCAGCCCAAGGACCTAGGTCCAACCCCAGCCCAAACCTAGGCCCAACCCCAGCCCAAGGCCCCAGGTCCAACCCCAGCCCAAGGCCCCAGGTCCAACCCCAGCCCAAGGCCTTAGGTCCAACCCCAGCCCAAACCTAGGCCCAACCCCAGCCCAAGGACCTAGGTCCAACCCCAGCCCAAGGACCTAGGTCCAACCCCAGCCCAAACCTAGGCCCAACCCCAGCCCAAGGACCTAGGTCCAACCCCAGCCCAAGGCCCTAGGTCCAACCCCAGCCCAAGGCCCTAGGTCCAACCCCAGCCCAAGGACCTAGGTCCAACCCCAGCCCAAGGCCCTAGGTCCAACCCCAGCCCAAGGCCCTAGGCCCAGCCCAAGGCCCTAGGTCCAACCCCAGCCCAAGGCCCTAGGCCCAACCCCAGCCCAAGGCCCTAGGCCCAACCCCAGCCAAAGGCCCAACCCCAGCCCAAGGCCCAAGGCCCAACCCCAGCCCAAGGCCCTAGGCCCAACCCCAGCCCAAGGCCCTAGGTCCAACCCCAGCCCAAGGGCCTAGGCCCAACCCCAGCCCAAGGCCCTAGGTCCAACCCCAGCCCAAGG
The DNA here is from genome assembly GCF_029448725.1 of Salvelinus fontinalis. Classification (NCBI taxonomy): domain Eukaryota; kingdom Metazoa; phylum Chordata; class Actinopteri; order Salmoniformes; family Salmonidae; genus Salvelinus; species Salvelinus fontinalis. The sequence goes on along the minus strand of NC_074682.1, from coordinate 62,154,605 downwards.
CCCTAGGTCCAACCCCAGCCCAAGGCCCCAGGTCCAACCCCAGCCCAAGGCCCTAGGTCCAACCCCAGCCCAAGGCCCCAGGTCCAACCCCAGCCCAAGGCCCTAGGCCCAACCCCAGCCCAAGGCCCTAGGTCCAACCCCAGCCCAAGGCCCTAGGCTAAACCCCAGCCCAAGGCCCTAGGCCCAACCCCAGCCCAAGGCCCAACCCCAGTATGTTCAGGAGTAAAGACCTGCTTAACAAGTTTAAAGTTTTAATGTCACGTGCGTCCAAGTCATGGAAGCTCTAACCACAGTACAGAGTAGCAGCAGTGTTAGAGTCAGTATAAATGTGTATAGAGTCAGTATTAAAGTGTATAGAGTCAGTATTAATGTGTGTAGAGTCAGTATTAGAGTCAGTATTAATGTGTATAGAGTCAGTATTAATGTGTGTAGAGTCAGTATTAATGTGTATAGAGTCAGTAATAATGTGTGTATAGAGTCAGTATTAATGTGTATAGAGTCAGTATTAATGTGTGTAGAGTCAGTAATAATGTGTGTAGAGTCAGTATTAATGTGTATAGAGTCAGTATTAATGTGTGTAGAGTCAGTATTAATGTGTGTAGTCAGTATTAATGTGTGTAGAGTCAGTATTAATGTGTATAGAGTCAGTATTAATGTGTGTAGAGTCAGTATTAATGTGTGTAGTCAGTATTAATGTGTGTAGAGTCAGTATTAGTGTGTGTAGAGTCAGTATTAATGTGTATAGAGTCAGTATTAATGTGTGTAGAGTCAGTATTAATGTGTGTAGAGTCAGTATTAATGTGTGTATAGAGTCAGTATTAATGTGTGTAGAGTCAGTATTAATGTGTGTAGAGTCAGTATTAATGTGTGTAGAGTCAGTATAAATGTGTGTATAGAGTCAGTATTAATGTGTGTATAGAGTCAGTATTAATGTGTGTAGAGTCAGTATAAATGTGTGTAGAGTCAGTAATAATGTGTGTAGAGTCAGTATTAATGTGTGTAGAGTCAGTATTAATGTGTGTAGAGTCAGTATTAATGTGTGTGTGTGTGTAGAGTCAGTATTAATGTGTGTAGAGTCAGTATAAATGTGTGTATAGAGTCAGTATAAATGTGTGTAGAGTCAGTATAAATGTGTGTATAGAGTCAGTATAAATGTGTGTATAGAGTCAGTATAAATGTGTGTAGAGTCAGTATAAATGTGTATAGAGTCAGTATAAATGTGTGTGTAGAGTCAGTATAAATGTGTGTAGAGTCAGTATTAGAGTCAGTATTAATGTGTGTAGAGTCAGTATTAGAGTCAGTATTAATGTGTGTAGAGTCAGTATTAGAGTCAGTATTAATGTGTGTAGAGTCAGTATTAATGTGTGTAGAGTCAGTAATAATGTGTGTAGAGTCAGTATTAATGTGTGTAGAGTCAGTAATAATGTGTGTAGAGTCAGTATTAGAGTCAGTATTAATGTGTTTAGAGTCAGTATTAATGTGTATAGAGTCAGTATAAATGTGTGTAGAGTCAGTATTAATGTGTGTAGAGTCAGTATAAATGTGTGTAGAGTCAGTAATAATGTGTGTAGAGTCAGTATTAATGTGTATAGAGTCAGTATAAATGTGTGTAGAGTCAGTAATAATGTGTGTAGAGTCAGTATTAGAGTCAGTATTAATGTGTTTAGAGTCAGTATTAGAGTCAGTATTAATGTGTTTAGAGTCAGTATTAATGTGTGTAGAGTCAGTAATAATGTGTGTAGAGTCAGTAATAATGTGTGTAGAGTCAGTATTAATGTGTGTGTGTGTGTAGAGTCAGTATTAATGTGTGTGTGTGTAGAGTCAGTATTAATGTGTGTAGAGTCAGTATTAATGTGTATAGAGTCAGTATTAATGTGTGTGTGTGTAGAGTCAGTATTAATGTGTGTAGAGTCAGTAATAATGTGTATAGAGTCAGTATTAATGTGTATAGAGTCAGTATTAATGTGTGTAGAGTCAGTATAAATGTGTGTGTAGAGTCAGTATTAATATGTGTAGAGAGTCAGTATAAATGTGTATATAGAGTCAGTATTAATGTGTGTAGAGTCAGTATTAATGTGTGTAGAGTCAGTAATAATGTGTGTAGAGTCAGTATTAATGTGTGTAGAGTCAGTATTAATGTGTGTAGAGTCAGTATTAATGTGTGTAGAGTCAGTATTAATGTGTATAGAGTCAGTATTAATGTGTGTAGAGTGAGTATTAATGTGTATAGAGTCAGTATAAATGTGTGTCTAGAGTCAGTATTAATGTGTGTAGAGTCAGTATTAATGTGTGTAGAGTCAGTATTAATGTGTGTAGAGTCAGTATAACTGTGTGTGTGTGTAGAGTCAGTATTAATGTGTATAGAGTCAGTATTAATGTGTGTAGAGTCAGTATAAATGTGTGTGTGTGTAGAGTCAGTATTAATGTGTATAGAGTCAGTATTAATGTGTATAGAGTCAGTAATAATGTGTATAGAGTCAGTATTAATGTGTGTAGAGTCAGTATAAATGTGTGTAGAGTCAGTATTAGAGTCTGTATAAATGTGTGTAGAGTCAGTATTAATGTGTATAGAGTCAGTATTAATGTGTGTAGAGTCAGTATTAATGTGTATAGAGTCAGTATAAATGTGTGTATAGAGTCAGTATAAATGTGTGTAGAGTCAGTATTAATGTGTGTAGAGTCAGTATTAATGTGTATAGAGTCAGTATTAGAGTCAGTATTAATGTGTGTAGAGTCAGTATTAATGTGTTTAGAGTCAGTATTAATGTGTGTAGAGTCAGTAATAATGTGTGTAGAGTCAGTATTAGAGTCAGTATTAATGTGTTTAGAGTCAGTATTAGAGTCAGTATTAATGTGTTTAGAGTCAGTATTAATGTGTGTAGAGTCAGTAATAATGTGTGTAGAGTCAGTAATAATGTGTGTAGAGTCAGTATTAATGTGTGTGTGTGTAGAGTCAGTATTAATGTGTGTGTGTGTAGAGTCAGTATTAATGTGTGTAGAGTCAGTATTAATGTGTATAGAGTCAGTATTAATGTGTGTGTGTGTAGAGTCAGTATTAATGTGTGTAGAGTCAGTATTAATGTGTATAGAGTCAGTATTAATGTGTATAGAGTCAGTATTAATGTGTGTAGAGTCAGTATAAATGTGTGTGTAGAGTCAGTATTAATATGTGTAGAGAGTCAGTATAAATGTGTGTATAGAGTCAGTATTAATGTGTGTAGAGTCAGTATTAATGTGTGTAGAGTCAGTAATAATGTGTGTAGAGTCAGTATTAATGTGTGTAGAGTCAGTATTAATGTGTGTAGAGTCAGTATTAATGTGTATAGTCAGTATAAATGTGTGTATAGAGTCAGTATTAATGTGTGTAGAGTCAGTATAAATGTGTGTATAGAGTCAGTATTAATGTGTATAGAGTCAGTATTAATGTGTGTAGAGTCAGTATTAATGTGTGTAGAGTCAGTATTAATGTGTATAGAGTCAGTATTAATGTGTGTAGAGTCAGTATTAATGTGTATAGAGTCAGTATAAATGTGTGTATAGAGTCAGTAATAATGTGTGTTGAGTCAGTATTAATGTGTGTAGAGTCAGTATTAATGTGTGTAGAGTCAGTATAAATGTGTGTGTGTGTAGAGTCAGTATTAATGTGTATAGAGTCAGTATTAATGTGTGTAGAGTCAGTATAAATGTGTGTGTGTGTAGAGTCAGTATTAATGTGTATAGAGTCAGTATTAATGTGTATAGAGTCAGTAATAATGTGTATAGAGTCAGTATTAATGTGTGTAGAGTCAGTATAAATGTGTGTAGAGTCAGTATTAGAGTCAGTATAAATGTGTGTAGAGTCAGTATTAATGTGTATAGAGTCAGTATTAATGTGTGTAGAGTCAGTATTAATGTGTATAGAGTCAGTATAAATGTGTGTATAGAGTCAGTATAAATGTGTGTAGAGTCAGTATTAATGTGTGTAGAGTCAGTATTAATGTGTATAGAGTCAGTATAAATGTGTGTAGAGTCAGTATTAATGTGTGTATAGAGTCAGTATTAATGTGTGTATAGAGTCAGTATTAATGTGTATAGAGTCAGTATTAATGTGTATAGAGTCAGTATAAATGTGTGTATAGAGTCAGTATTAATGTGTGTATAGAGTCAGTATAAATGTGTGTAGAGTCAGTATTAATGTGTGTAGAGTCAGTATTAATGTGTATAGAGTCAGTATTAGAGTCAGTATAAATGTGTATAGAGTCAGTATAAAAGTGTGTAGAGTCAGTATTAATGTGTGTAGAGTCAGTATAAAAGTGTATAGAGTCAGTATTAATGTGTGTATAGAGTCAGTATTAATGTGTGTAGAGTCAGTATTAATGTGTGTAGAGTCAGTATTAATGTGTGTAGAGTCAGTATTAATGTGTATAGAGTCAGTATTAATGTGTGTAGAGTCAGTATTAATGTGTATAGAGTCAGTATAAATGTGTGTAGAGTCAGTATTAGAGTCAGTATTAATGTGTGTAGAGTCAGTATTAGAGTCAGTATTAATGTGTACAGTCAGTATAAATGTGTGTAGAGTCAGTATAAAAGTGTGTAGAGTCAGTATAAAAGTGTATAGAGTCAGTATAAAAGTGTATAGAGTCAGTATAAAAGTGTATAGAGTCAGTGTAAAAGTGTATAGAGTCAGTATTAATGTGTATAGAGTCAGTATTAATGTGTGTAGAGTCAGTATAAATGTTTGTAGAGTCAGTATTAGAGTCAGTATTAATGTGTGTAGAGTCAGTATTAGAGTCAGTATTAATGTGTACAGTCAGTATAAATGTGTGTAGAGTCAGTATAAATTTGTGTAGAGTCAGTATAAATGTGTGTAGAGTCAGTATTAATGTGTGTATAGAGTCAGTATAAATGTGTGTAGAGTCAGTATTAATGTGTGTAGAGTCAGTATAAATGTGTGTAGAGTCAGTATTAATGTGTGTATAGAGTCAGTATAAATGTGTGTAGAGTCAGTATTAATGTGTGTAGAGTCAGTATTAGAGTCAGTATTAATGTGTGTAGAGTCAGTATTAGAGTCAGTATTAATGTGTGTGTGTGTGTGTAGAGTCAGTATTAATGTGTGTGTGTGTGTGTAGAGTCAGTATAAATGTGTGTAGAGTCAGTATTAGAGTCAGTATTAATGTGTGTAGAGTCAGTATTAGAGTCAGTATTAATGTGTGTGTGTGTAGAGTCAGTATTAATGTGTGTGTGTTTAGAGTCAGTATTAATGTGTGTATAGAGTCAATATAAATGTGTGTAGAGTCAGTATTAGAGTCAGTATTAATGTGTGTAGAGTCAGTATTAGAGTCAGTATTAATGTGTACAGTCAGTATAAATGTGTGTAGAGTCAGTATAAATGTGTGTAGAGTCAGTATTAATGTGTGTATAGAGTCAGTATAAATGTGTGTAGAGTCAGTATTAATGTGTGTAGAGTCAGTATTAATGTGTGTAGAGTCAGTATTAATGTGTATAGAGTCAGTATTAATGTGTATGTGTGTAGAGTCAGTATAAATGTGTATTTATAGTGGGGGGTAGGGGAGGGCCATAGGGGGTGGGGCAGGAGGGAGGGGAGAGGCAGGCCATAGGGGGTGGGGCAGGAGGGAGGGGAGGGGCAGGCCATAGGGGGTGGGGCAGGAGGTAGGGGGGCAGGAGGGAGGGGGGCAGGGGTGAATGGTGGCAGACTGGAGGTGGTGGTGGTGGGGAGGGGGGGGGGTAACATCTGAGAGCAATCCGGGCTGACAGAACACAGACAGTTTGCTCCGACACTTGTTACCAGCACATAAACACTTGCCTCACTGGATAGATAGGGAGCTGGCTGCCACACACACACACACTGCGAGAGGGCTGCCCTGACATCTATCACACAGTAATTAACTGTTAATTTGCCAACCTTTGGGTTCAAGCATGCAGAGAATTCATCACCGCCAGCTAACAGCCAGCAAAGGCAAACCCACACCCACACCAACACATACCTCCCACTAACACACACCTCCCGCCTCGTCCGTTAACACACTTATCACCCACACCTCTCAGACAAATCCCTCCATTAGTGTCTACAAGGCAGAACATTAAACATGAGAGGTAGTCATAATGGGTGTGTTTATATAGGGCTTGGCCCAAAAGGAATTCACCAGTCTACATTCGCCAGTCTACATTCACCAGTCTACATTCGCCAGTCTACATTCGCCAGTCTACATTCGCCAGTCTACATTCGCCAGTCTACAATCGCCAGTCTACATTCGCCAGTCTACATTCACCAGTCTACATTCGCCAGTCTACATTCGCCAGTCTACATTCGCCAGTCTACAATCGCCAGTCTACATTCGCCAGTCTACATTCGCCAGTCTACATTCGCCAGTCTACATTCGCCAGTCAATATTCGCCAGTCTACATTCACCAGTCTACATTTACCAGTCTACATTCACCAGTCTACATTCACCAGTCAATATTCACCAGTCAATATTCACCAGTCTACATTCGCCAGTCTACATTCGCCAGTCTACATTCGCCAGTCTACATTCGCCAGTCTACATTCGCCAGTCTACATTCGCCAGTCAACATTCACCAGTCAACATTCACCAGTCAACATTCGCCAGTCAACATTCGCCAGTCTAAACTTTTCGCATCATTGAAACTGTTGCATTCATTGTGATGTTCCAAAGTTCCAGTGCTTATATCATATTAAATCCTTAAGTCTATATTTAATTTTTATTTTATTTAACATTTATTTAACTAGGCAAGTTAATTAAGAATAAATTCTTATTTTACAATGACGGTATACCCCGGCCAAACCCTCCCCTAACCCGGACGACGCTGGGCCAAACCCTCCCCTAACCAGGACGACGCTGGGCCAAACCCTCCCCTAACCCAGACGACGCTGGGCCAAACCCTCCCCTAACCCGGACGACGCTGGGCCAAACCCTCCCCTAACCCGGACGACGCTGGGCCAAACCCTCCCCTAACCCGGACGACGCTGGGCCAAACCCTCCCCTAACCCGGACGACGCTGGGCCAAACCCTCCCCTAACCCGGACGACGCTGGGCCAAACCCTCCCCTAACCCGGACGACGCTGGGTCAAATCCTCCCCTAACCCGGACGACGCTGGGCCAAACCCTCCCCTAACCCGGACGACGCTGGGCCAAACCCTCCCCTAACCCGGACGACGCTGGGTCAAATCCTCCCCTAACCCCGACGACGCTGGGCCAAACCCTCCCCTAACCCGGATGGCGCTGGGCCAAACCCTCCCCTAACCCTCTAGCACTGAGATGCAGTGCGTTATAGACCGCTGTGATACAGCCCGGAATGGAACCAGGGTCTGTAGTGACGCCTCTAGCACTGAGCTGCAGTGCCTTATAGACCGCTATGATACAGCCCGGAATGGAACCAGGGTCTGTAGTGACACCTCTAGCACTGAGATGCAGTGCCTTAGACCGCTGTAATACAGCCTGGAATGGAACCAGGGTCTGTAGTGACTTCTCTAGCACTGAGATGCAGTGCCTTAGACCGCTGTGATACAGCCTGGAATGGAACCAGGGTCTGTAGTGACGCCTCTAGCACTGAGATGCAGTACCTTATAGACCGCTATGATACAGCCCGGAATGGAACCAGGGTCTGTAGTGACGCCTCTAGCACTGAGATGCAGTGCCTTAGACCGCTGTAATACAGCCTGGAATGGAACCAGGGTCTGTAGTGACTTCTCTAGCACTGAGATGCAGTGCCTTAGACCGCTGTGATACAGCCTGGAATGGAACCAGGGTCTGTAGTGACTCGTCTAGCACTGAGATGCAGTGCCTTAGACCGCTCTGCCACTCAGGAGCACCAGTGTGTGCTAAGTAATATAATACAATAAATCCCATCAAAATCTGTCCATTTAAACTAGAGATATCAGGGCTGCGTTTCAATCTAACTCATGTAGACCTTCCCGAAGGGACCTTTTGGAGAGCACAAACTCTTGTAAGTCAGGTACCAATACACACAGTCAGTTAGGAAAGCAAAGGCTAGCTTTTTCAAACAGAAATTTGCACCCTGTAGCTCCAAAAAGTTCTGGGACACTGTAATGTCCATGGAGAATAAGATCACCTCCTCCCAGCTGCCCGCTGCACTGAGGACAGGAAACACTGTCACCACTGATAAATCCACAATAATCGAGAACGTCAATAAGCATTTCTCTACAGCTGGCCATGCTTTCCTCCTGGCTACTCCTACCCCAGCCAACAGCTCTGCACCCCCCGCAGCTACTTGCCCAAGCCTCCCCAGCTTCTCCTTCACCCAAATCCAGCTGATGTTCTGAAAGAGCTACAAAACCTGGATCCCTACAAATCAGCCGGGCTAGACAATCTGGACCCTCTTTTTTTTTTTTTTCGACGCCATTGTTGCAACCCCTATTACCAGCCTGTTCAACCTCACTTTCGTATCGTCCGAGATTCCCAAAGATTGGAAAGCTGCCGCGGTCATCCCCCTCTTCAAAAGGGGAGACAATCTAGACCCAAACTGTTATAGACCCATATCTATCCTGCCTTTCTAAAGTCTTCGAAAGCCAAGTTAACAAACAGATCACTGACCATTTCGAATCCCACCGTACCTTTTCCGCTGTGCAATCCTGTTTACGAGCTGGTCACGGGTGCACCTCAGCCCCTCTCAAGGTCCTAAACGATATCATAACCGCCATCGATAAAAAAACAGTACTGTGCAGCCGTCTTCATCGACCTGACCAAGGCTTTCGACTCTGTCAATCACAGCATTCTTATCGGCAGACACAACAGCCTTGGTTTCTCAAATGATTGCCTCGTCTGGTTCACCAACTACTTCTCAGATAGAGTTCAGTGTGTCAAATCGGAGGGCCTGTTGTCCAGTCCTCTGGCAGTCTCTATGGGGATGCCACAGGGTTCAATCCTCGGGCCGACTCTTTTCTCTGTATATATCAATGATGTCGCTCTCGCTGCTGGTGATTCTCTGATCCACCTCAACGCAGACGACACTATTCTGTATACTTCTGGCCCTTCTTTTGACACTGTGTTAACAACCCTCCAGGGGAGCTTCAATGCCGTACAGCTCTCCTTCCGTGGCCTCCAACTGCTCTTAAACCCTAGTAAAACTAAATGCATGCTCTTCAACTGATCGCTGCCCGCACCTGCCCGCCCGTCCAGCATCACTACTCTGGACGGCTCTGACTTAGAATATGTGGACAACTACAAATACCTAGGTGTCTGGTTATTAAACATCTCCAATCCATAATTAAATCTAGAATCGGCTTCCTATATTGCAACAAAGCGTCCTTCTCTCATGCTGCCAAACATACCCTCGTAAAACTGACCATCCTACCGATCCTCGACGATGTCATTTACAAAATAGTCTCCAACACTCTACTCAGCAAACTGGATGCAGTCTGTCACAGTGCCATCCGTTTTGTCACCAAAGCCCCATATACTACTCACCACTGCGACCTGTATGCCCTCGTCGGCTGGCCCTCGCGTCATACTCGTCGCCAAACCCACTGGCTCCAGGTCATCTATAAGTCTTTGCTAGGTAAAGCCCCGCCTTATCTCAGCTCACTGGTCACCATAGCAGCACCCACTCGTAGCACGCGCTCCAGCCGGTATATCTCACTGGTCATCCCCAAAGCCAATTCTTCCTTTGGCCGCCTTCCCTTCCAGTTCTCTGCTGCCAATGTCTGGAACGAACTACAAAAAACAGAGGCTTGAGGCTCATATCTCCCTCACTAGCTTTAAGCACCAGCTGTCAGAGCAGCTCACAGATCACTGCACCTGTACATAGCCCATCTGTAAATAGCCCATCCAACCAACTACCTACCTCATCCCCATATTGTTTTTATTTACTTTTCTGCTCTTTTTCACACCAGTATCTC
>NC_074682.1:61924728-62139728 GCF_029448725.1 Salvelinus fontinalis | reverse complement strand
GAGCCCTATGGTCTCTGGTCAAAACGGGGCTCCTCATTCCCTATATATATAGAGCCCTATGGTCTCTGGTCAAAACGGGGCTCCTCATTCCCTATATATATAGAGCCCTATGGTCCCTGGTCAAAACGGGGCTCCCCATTCCCTATATAGTGGAGAGTCCTATGGTCTCTGGTCAAAACGGGGCTCCCAATTCCTTATATATATAGAGCCCTATAGTCCCTGGTCAAAACGGGACTCCCCATTCCCTATATAGTGGAGAGCATGGCTCCCCATTCCCTATATATATAGAGCTCTATGGTCTCTGGTCAAAACGGGGTTCCCCATTCCCTATATATATAGAGCTCTATGGTCTCTGGTCAAAACGGGGTTCCCCATTCCCTATATATATAGAGTCCTATGGTCTCTGGTCAAAACGGGGCTCCCCATTCCCTATATATATAGAGCTCTATGGTCCCTGGTCAAAACGGGGCTCCCCATTCCCTATATATATATAGAGCTCTATGGTCCCTGGTCAAAACGGGGCTCCCCATTCCCTATATATATAGAGCTCTATGGTCTCTGGTCAAAACGGGGCTCCCCATTCCCTATGTATATAGAGCCCTATAGTCCCTGGTCAAAACGGGGCTCCCCATTCCCTATATATATAGAGCTCTATGGTCCCTGGTCAAAACGGGGCTCCCCATTCCCTATATATATAGAGCTCTATGGTCCCTGGTCAAAACGGGGCTCCCCATTCCCTATATATATAGAGCTCTATGGTCCCTGGTCAAAACGGGGCTCCCCATTCCCTATATATATAGAGCCATATGGTCCCTGGTCAAAACGGGGCTCTCCATTCCCTATATATAGAGAGCTCTATGGTCTCTGGTCAAAACGGGGCTCCCCATTCCCTATATATATAGAGCTCTATGGTCCCTGGTCAAAACGGGGCTCCCCATTCCCTATATATATAGAGCCCTAAGGTCCCTGGTCAAAACGGGGCTCCCCATTCCCTATATATATAGAGCACTAAGGTCCCTGGTCAAAACGGGGCTCCCCATTCCCTATATATATAGAGCTCTATAGTCTCTGGTCAAAACGGGGCTCCCAATTCCCTATATATATAGAGCCCTATAGTCCCTGGTCAAAACGGGACTCCCCATTCCCTATATAGTGGAGAGCATGGCTCCCCATTCCCTATATATATAGAGCTCTATGGTCTCTGGTCAAAACGGGGTTCCCCATTCCCTATATATATAGAGCTCTATGGTCTCTGGTCAAAACGGGGTTCCCCATTCCCTATATATATAGAGTCCTATGGTCCCTGGTCAAAACGGGGCTCCCCATTCCCTATATATATAGAGCTCTATGGTCCCTGGTCAAAACGGGGCTCCCCATTCCCTATATATATAGAGCTCTATGGTCCCTGGTCAAAACGGGGCTCCCCATTCCCTATATATATAGAGCTCTATGGTCTCTGGTCAAAACGGGGCTCCCCATTCCCTATATATATAGAGCTCTATGGTCTCTGGTCAAAACGGGGCTCCCCATTCCCTATATTTATAGAGCTCTACGGTCCCTGGTCAAAACGGGGCTCCCCATTCCCTATATATATAGAGCTCTATGGTCTCTGGTCAAAACGGGGCTCCCCATTCCCTATATATATAGAGCTCTATGGTCCCTGGTCAAAACGGGGCTCCCCATTCCCTATATATATAGAGCTCTATGGTCCCTGGTCAAAACGGGGCTCCCCATTCCCTATATATATAGAGCTCTATGGTCTCTGGTCAAAACGGGGCTCCCCATTCCCTATATTTATAGAGCTCTACGGTCCCTGGTCAAAACAGGACTCCCCATTCCCTATATATATAGAGCTCTATGGTCCCTGGTCAAAACGGGGCTCCCCATTCCCTATATATATAGAGCTCTATGGTCCCTGGTCAAAACGGGGCTCCCCATTCCCTATATATATAGAGCCCTATGGTCCCTGGTCACGTGAAGGGACAGTCTCTGAGGCTGGCTGAGAAAGGACAAACTGTTGATGAGCTAGACCTAGAGTACCACCAACGATAACTAACTAACACACACCCTTCCCCTCTCCTCCGTTCAGGGGCATCATTATCCTGTTGATATATTGAGGAAACTTAACATGCTAACTTACAACGCAAAAAACATGTGCGTCCACATGTTGACTTTTGACCCCCCCCCCAGAATCCTGAGGGGGTCAAAAGTACCCCAATCCAGAGCCATAATCATGATGCTTATTATACATCCGGGTCCTCCTGTTATATATATATATATTATATCCTGTCCATCACCGGCAGCTACACCGTGTGTATAACTCTACACTAAAGAGGGTCCCTATTTATATTCCCTATATAGTGCACTACTTTAGACCAGGGCCCTATTCCCTATATAGTGCACTACTTTAGACCAGGACCCTATTCCCTATATAGTGGTACTACTTTAGACCAGGACCCTATTCCCTATATAGTGCACTACTTTAGACCAGGGCCCTATTCCCTATATAGTGCACTACTTTAGACCAGGGCCCTATTCCCTATGTAGTGCACTACTTTAGACCAGAGCCCTATTCCCTATATAGTGCACTACTTTAGACCAGAGCCCTATTCCCTATATAGTGCACTACTATAGACCAGGGCCCTATTCCCTATATAGTGCACTACTTTAGACCAGGGCCCTATTCCCTATTATAGTGCACTACTTTAGACCAGGGCCCTATTCCCTATATAGTGCACTACTTTAGACCAGAGCCCTATTCCCTATATAGTGCACTACTTTAAACCAGAGCCCTATTCCCTATTATAGTGCACTACTTTAGACCAGAGCTTGGGTTACTATACAAGGTGCCATTTATAGCCCTTCTCTCCGCACCTCGTTGGCTCTAATGTCCTTGGCTCAGACCTTAAGTTACATGACTATCTGATGATTAACACAGAATAACACTATACACATTCTGTGGCCGGGACCCTGCGTTACATTACATAATGCCATCCGCTGATTAACATCCATTTTAAGTCATTTATCCTCGTTACTCAGAATATTTGTGAAATGGGAAAACTAGCCTCTTTTTTCCAATTTGGTTAAATCTTATTTATGTACGGATAAAAGAGACGGCACTGCTAGAGGGACGGAGCAGCTCTCTGTGTGAGTGGACCAGTGTACTGCTAGAGGGACGGACGGGGCAGCTCTCTGTGTGAGTGGATCAGGGTACTGCAGCTCTCTGTGTGAGTGGACCAGTGTACTGCTAGAGGGACGGAGCAGCTCTCTGTGTGAGTGGATCAGGGTACTGCTAGAGGGACGGGGCAGCTCTCTGTGTGAGTGGACCAGTGTACTGCTAGAGGGACGGGGCAGCTCTCTGTGTGAGTGGACCAGTGTACTGCTAGAGGGACGGACGGGGCTGCTCTCTGTGTGAGTGGACCAGTGTACTGCAGCTCTCTGTGTGAGTGGACCAGTGTACTGCTAGAGGGACGGGGCAGCTCTCTGTGTGAGTGGACCAGTGTACTGCTAGAGGGACAGAGCAGCTCTCTGTGTGAGTGGACCAGTGTACTGCAGCTCTCTGTGTGAGTGGACCAGTGTACTGCTAGAGGGACGGAGCAGCTCTCTGTGTGAGTGGACCAGTGTACTGCTAGAGGGAAGGAGCAGCTCTCTGTGTGAGTGGACCAGTGTACTGCTAGAGGGACGGAGCAGCTCTCTGTGTGAGTGGACCAGTGTACTGCTAGAGGGACGGAGCAGCTCTCTGTGTGAGTGGACCAGTGTACTGCTAGAGGGACGGAGCAGCTCTCTGTGTGAGTGGACCAGTGTACTGCTAGAGGGACGGAGCAGCTCTCTGTGTGAGTGGATCAGTGTACTGCTAGAGGGACGGAGCAGCTCTCTGTATGAGTGGACCAGTGTACTGCTAGAGGGACGGAGCAGCTCTCTGTGTGAGTGGATCAGTGTACTGCTAGAGGGACGGAGCAGCTCTCTGTGTGAGTGGACCAGGGTACTGCTAGAGGGACGGAGCAGCTCTCTGTGTGAGTGGACCAGGGTACTGCTAGAGGGACGGAGCAGCTCTCTGTGTGAGTGGACCAGTGTACTGCTAGAGGGACGGAGCAGCTCTCTGTGTGAGTGGACCAGTGTACTGCTAGAGGGACGGAGCAGCTCTCTGTGTGAGTGGACCAGTGTACTGCTAGAGGGACGGAGCAGCTCTCTGTGTGAGTGGACCAGGGTACTGCTAGAGGGACGGAGCAGCTCTCTGTGTGAGTGGACCAGTGTACTGCTAGAGGGACAGACGGAGCAGCTCTCTGTGTGAGTGGACCAGTGTACTGCTAGAGGGACGGAGCAGCTCTCTGTGTGAGTGGACCAGTGTACTGCTAGAGGGACGGACGGAGCAGCTCTCTGTTTGAGTGGACCAGTGTACTGCTAGAGGGACGGAGCAGCTCTCTGTGTGAGTGGACCAGTGTACTGCTAGAGGGACGGACGGAGCAGCTCTCTGTTTGAGTGGACCAGTGTACTGCTAGAGGGACGGAGCAGCTCTCTGTGTGAGTGGACCAGTGTACTGCTAGAGGGACGGAGCAGCTCTCTGAGTGAGTGGACCAGTGTACCGCTAGAGGGACGGACGGGGCAGCTCTCTGTGTGAGTGGACCAGGGTACTGCTAGAGGGACGGAGCAGCTCTCTGTGTGAGTGGACCAGTGTACTGCTAGAGGGACGGACAGAGCAGCTCTCTGTATGAGTGGACCAGTGAACTGCTAGAGGGACGGAGCAGCTCTCTGTGTGAGTGGACCAGTGTACTGCTAGAGGGACGGAGCAGCTCTCTGTGTGAGTGGACCAGTGTACTGCTAGAGGGATGGAGCAGCTCTCTGTGTGAGTGGACCAGTGTACTGCTAGAGGGACGGAGCAGCTCTCTGTGTGAGTGGACCAGTGTACTGCTAGAGGGACGGAGCAGCTCTCTGTGTGAGTGGACCAGTGTACTGCTAGAGGGACGGACCAGCTCTCTGTGTGAGTGGACCAGTGTACTGCTAGAGGGACGGAGCAGCTCTCTGTGTGAGTGGACCAGTGTACTGCTAGAGGGACGGAGCAGCTCTCTGTGTGAGTGGACCAGTGTACTGCTAGAGGGACGGGGCAGCTCTCTGTGTGAGTGGACCAGTGTACTGCTAGAGGGACGGAGCAGCTCTCTGTGTGAGTGGACCAGTGTACTGCTAGAGGGACGGACGGGGCAGCTCTCTGTGTGAGTGGACCAGGGTACTGCTAGAGGGACGGAGCAGCTCTCTGTGTGAGTGGACCAGTGTACTGCTAGAGGGACGGAGCAGCTCTCTGTGTGAGTGGACCAGTGTACTGCTAGAGGGACGGAGCAGCTCTCTGTGTGAGTGGACCAGTGTACTGCTAGAGGGACGGAGCAGCTCTCTGTGTGAGTGGACCAGTGTACTGCTAGAGGGACGGAGCAGCTCTCTGTGTGAGTGGACCAGTGTACTGCTAGAGGGACGGAGCAGCTCTCTGTGTGAGTGGACCAGTGTACTGCTAGAGGGACGGACGGAGCAGCTCTCTGTGTGAGTGGACCAGTGTACTGCTAGAGGGACGGACGGAGCAGCTCTCTGTGTGAGTGGACCAGTGTACTGCTAGAGGGACGGAGCAGCTCTCTGTGTGAGTGGACCAGTGTACTGCTAGAGGGACGGAGCAGCTCTCTGTGTGAGTGGACCAGTGTACTGCTAGAGGGACGGAGCAGCTCTCTGTGTGAGTGGACCAGTGTACTGCTAGAGGGACGGAGCAGCTCTCTGTGTGAGTGGACCAGTGTACCGCTAGAGGGACGGAGCAGCTCTCTGTGTGAGTGGACCAGTGTACTGCTAGAGGGACGGAGCAGCTCTCTGTGTGAGTGGACCAGTGTACTGCTAGAGGGACGGAGCTGCTCTCTGTGTGAGTGGACCAGGGTACTGCTAGAGGGACGGAGCAGCTCTCTGTGTGAGTGGACCAGTGTACTGCTAGAGGGACGGAGCTGCTCTCTGTGTGAGTGGACCAGTGTACTGCTAGAGGGACGGACGGGGCTGCTCTCTGAGTGAGTGGACCACTGTACTGCTAGAGGGACGGAGCTGCTCTCTGTGTGAGTGGACCAGGGTACTGCTAGAGGGACGGAGCAGCTCTCTGTGTGAGTGGACCAGTGTACTGCTAGAGGGACGGAGCAGCTCTCTGTGTGAGTGGACCAGTGTACTGCTAGAGGGACGGAGCAGCTCTCTGTGTGAGTGGACCAGTGTACTGCTAGAGGGACAGACGGACCAGCTCTCTGTGTGAGTGGACCAGTGTACTGCTAGAGGGACGGAGCAGCTCTCTGTGTGAGTGGACCAGTGTACTGCTAGAGGGACGGAGCAGCTCTCTGTGTGAGTGGACCAGTGTACTGCTAGAGGGACGCAGCAGCTCTCTGTGTGAGTGGACCAGTGTACTGCTAGAGGGACGGACGGGGCTGCTCTCTGTGTGAGTGGATCAGTGTACTGCTAGAGGGACGGAGCAGCTCTCTGTGTGAGTGGACCAGTGTACCGCTAGAGGGACGGAGCAGCTCTCTGTGTGAGTGGACCAGTGTACTGCTAGAGGGACGGAGCCGCTCTCTGTGTGAGTGGACCAGTGTACTGCTAGAGGGACGGAGCAGCTCTCTGTGTGAGTGGACCAGTGTACTGCTAGAGGGACGGAGCAGCTCTCTGTGTGAGTGGACCAGTGTACTGCTAGAGGGACGGAGCTGCTCTCTGTGTGAGTGGATCAGTGTACTGCTAGAGGGACGGAGCAGCTCTCTGTGTGAGTGGACCAGTGTACTGCTAGAGGGACGGACGGGGCTGCTCTCTGTGTGAGTGGACCAGTGTACTGCTAGAGGGACGGAGCAGCTCTCTGTGTGAGTGGACCAGTGCACTGCTAGAGGGACGGGGCTGCTCTCTGTGTGAGTGGACCAGTGTACTGCTAGAGGGACGGAGCAGCTCTCTGTGTGAGTGGACCAGTGTACTGCTAGAGGGACGGACGGGGCAGCTCTCTGTGTGAGTGGATCAGTGTACTGCTAGAGGGACGGAGCAGCTCTCTGTGTGAGTGGACCAGTGTACTGCTAGAGGGACGGAGCAGCTCTCTGTGTGAGTGGACCAGTGTACTGCTAGAGGGACGGAGCAGCTCTCTGTGTGAGTGGACCAGTGTACTGCTAGAGGGACGGACGGGGCTGCTCTCTGTGTGAGTGGACCAGTGTACTGCTAGAGGGACGGAGCAGCTCTCTGTGTGAGTGGACCAGTGTACTGCTAGAGGGACGGACGGGGCAGCTCTCTGTGTGAGTGGATCAGTGTACCGCTAGAGGGACGGAGCAGCTCTCTGTGTGAGTGGACCAGTGTACTGCTAGAGGGAAGGAGCAGCTCTCTGTGTGAGTGGACCAGTGTACTGCTAGAGGGAAGGAGCAGCTCTCTGTGTGAGTGGACCAGTGTACTGCTAGAGGGAAGGAGCAGCTCTCTGTGTGAGTGGACCAGTGTACTGCTAGAGGGAAGGAGCAGCTCTCTGTGTGAGTGGACCAGTGTACTGCTAGAGGGAAGGAGCAGCTCTCTGTGTGAGTGGACCAGTGTACTGCTAGAGGGACGGAGCAGCTCTCTGTGTGAGTGGACCAGTGTACTGCTAGAGGGACGGAGCAGCTCTCTGTGTGAGTGGACCAGTGTACTGCTAGAGGGAAGGAGCAGCTCTCTGTGTGAGTGGACCAGTGTACTGCTAGAGGGACGGAGCAGCTCTCTGTGTGAGTGGACCAGTGTACTGCTAGAGGGACGGAGCAGCTCTCTGTGTGAGTGGACCAGTGTACTGCTAGAGGGACAGTGCAGCTCTCTGTGTGAGTGGACCAGTGTACTGCTAGAGGGACGGAGCAGCTCTCTGTGTGAGTGGACCAGTGTACTGCTAGAGGGACGGAGCAGCTCTCTGTGTGAGTGGACCAGTGTACTGCTAGAGGGACGGGGCAGCTCTCTGTGTGAGTGGATCAGTGTACTGCTAGAGGGACGGAGCAGCTCTCTGTGTGAGTGGACCAGTGTACTGCTAGAGGGACGGAGCAGCTATCTGTGTGAGTGGACCAGTGTACTGCTAGAGGGACGGACGGAGCAGCTCTCTGTGTGAGTGGACCAGTGTACTGCTAGAGGGACGGAGCAGCTCTCTGTGTGAGTGGACCAGTGTACTGCTAGAGGGACGGAGCAGCTCTCTGTGTGAGTGGACCAGTGTACTGCTAGAGGGACGGACGGGGATGCTCTCTGTGTGAGTGGACCAGTGTACTGCTAGAGGGACGGAGCAGCTCTCTGTGTGAGTGGACCAGTGTACTGCTAGAGGGAAGGAGCAGCTCTCTGTGTGAGTGGACCAGTGTACTGCTAGAGGGAAGGAGCAGCTCTCTGTGTGAGTGGACCAGTGTACTGCTAGAGGGACGGAGCAGCTCTCTGTGTGAGTGGACCAGTGTACTGCTAGAGGGACGGAGCAGCTCTCTGTGTGAGTGGACCAGTGTACTGCTAGAGGGACGGAGCAGCTCTCTGTGTGAGTGGACCAGTGTACTGCTAGAGGGATGGGGCAGCTCTCTGTGTGAGTGGACCAGTGTACTGCTAGAGGGACGGAGCAGCTCTCTGTGTGAGTGGACCAGTGTACTGCTAGAGGGACGGAGCAGCTCTCTGTGTGAGTGGACCAGTGTACTGCTAGAGGGACGGAGCAGCTCTCTGTGTGAGTGGACCAGTGTACTGCTAGAGGGACGGAGCAGCTCTCTGTGTGAGTGGACCAGTGTACTGCTAGAGGGACGGACGGGGCTGCTCTCTGTGTGAGTGGACCAGTGTACTGCTAGAGGGACGGAGCAGCTCTCTGTGTGAGTGGACCAGGGTAATGCTAGAGGGACGGGGCTGCTCTCTGTGTGAGTGGACCAGTGTACTGCTAGAGGGACGGACGGGGCAGCTCTCTGTGTGAGTGGATCAGTGTACTGCTAGAGGGACGGAGCTGCTCTCTGTGTGAGTGGACCAGTGTACTGCTAGAGGGACGGAGCAGCTCTCTGTGTGAGTGGACCAGTGTACTGCTAGAGGGACGGAGCAGCTCTCTGTGTGAGTGGACCAGTGTACTGCTAGAGGGAAGGAGCAGCTCTCTGTGTGAGTGGACCAGTGTACTGCTAGAGGGACGGACGGGGATGCTCTCTGTGTGAGTGGACCAGTGTACTGCTAGAGGGACGGACGGGGATGCTCTCTGTGTGAGTGGACCAGGGTACTGCTAGAGGGACGGAGCAGCTCTCTGTGTGAGTGGACCAGGGTACTGCTAGAGGGACGGAGCAGCTCTCTGTGTGAGTGGACCAGTGTACTGCTAGAGGGACGGACGGGGATGCTCTCTGTGTGAGTGGACCAGTGTACTGCTAGAGGGACGGAGCAGCTCTCTGTGTGAGTGGACCAGTGTACTGCTAGAGGGACGGAGCAGCTCTCTGTGTGGGTGGACCAGGGTACTGCTAGAGGGACGGACGGAGCAGCTCTCTGTGTGAGTGGACCAGTGTACTGCTAGAGGGAAGGAGCAGCTCTCTGTGTGAGTGGACCAGTGTACTGCTAGAGGGACGGAGCAGCTCTCTGTGTGAGTGGACCAGGGTACTGCTAGAGGGACAGACGGAGCAGCTCTCTGTGTGAGTGGACCAGGGTACTGCTAGAGGAACAGAGCAGCTCTCTGTGTGAGTGGACCAGTGTACTGCTAGAGGAACAGAGCAGCTCTCTGTGTGAGTGGACCAGTGTACTGCTAGAGGGACGGAGCAGCTCTCTGTGTGAGTGGACCAGTGTACTGCTAGAGGGAAGGAGCAGCTCTCTGTGTGAGTAGACCAGTGTACTGCTAGAGGGACGGAGCAGCTCTCTGTGTGAGTGGACCAGTGTACTGCTAGAGGAACGGAGCAGCTCTCTGTGTGAGTGGACCAGTGTACTGCTAGAGGGACGGAGCAGCTCTCTGTGTGAGTGGACCAGTGTACTGCAGCTCTCTGTGTGAGTGGACCAGTGTACTGCAGCTCTCTGTGTGAGTAGACCAGTGTACTGCTAGAGGGACGGAGCAGCTCTCTGTGTGAGTGGACCAGTGTACTGCTAGAGGGAAGGAGCAGCTCTCTGTTTGAGTGGACCAGTGTACTGCTAGAGGGACGGAGCAGCTCTCTGTGTGAGTGGACCAGTGTACTGCTAGAGGGATGGGGCAGCTCTCTGTGTGAGTGGACCAGTGTACTGCTAGAGGGACGGAGCAGCTCTCTGTGTGAGTGGACCAGTGCACTGCTAGAGGGACAGAGCAGCTCTCTGTGTGAGTGGACCAGTGCACCGCTAGAGGGACAGAGCAGCTCTCTGTGTGAGTGGACCAGTGTACCGCTAGAGGGACGGAGCAGCTCTCTGTGTGAGTGGACCAGTGCACTGCTAGAGGGACGGGGCTGCTCTCTGTGTGAGTGGACCAGTGTACTTCTAGAGGGACGGAACAGCTCTCTGTGTGAGTGGACCAGTGCACTGCTAGAGGGACAGAGCAGCTCTCTGTGTGAGTGGACCAGTGTACCGCTAGAGGGACGGAGCAGCTCTCTGTGTGAGTGGACCAGTGCACTGCTAGAGGGACGGGGCTGCTCTCTGTGTGAGTGGACCAGTGTACTGCTAGAGGGACGGAGCAGCTCTCTGTGTGAGTGGACCAGTGTACTGCTAGAGGGACGGAGCAGCTCTCTGTGTGAGTGGACCAGTGTACTGCTAGAGGAACGGAGCAGCTCTCTGTGTGAGTGGACCAGTGTACTGCTAGAGGGACGGAGCAGCTCTCTGTGTGAGTGGACCAGTGTACTGCAGCTCTCTGTGTGAGTGGACCAGTGTACTGCAGCTCTCTGTGTGAGTGGACCAGTGTACTGCTAGAGGGACGGAGCAGCTCTCTGTGTGAGTGGACCAGTGTACTGCTAGAGGGAAGGAGCAGCTCTCTGTTTGAGTGGACCAGTGTACTGCTAGAGGGACGGAGCAGCTCTCTGTGTGAGTGGACCAGTGTACTGCTAGAGGGATGGGGCAGCTCTCTGTGTGAGTGGACCAGTGTACTGCTAGAGGGACGGAGCAGCTCTCTGTGTGAGTGGACCAGTGCACTGCTAGAGGGACAGAGCAGCTCTCTGTGTGAGTGGACCAGTGCACCGCTAGAGGGACAGAGCAGCTCTCTGTGTGAGTGGACCAGTGTACCGCTAGAGGGACGGAGCAGCTCTCTGTGTGAGTGGACCAGTGCACTGCTAGAGGGACGGGGCTGCTCTCTGTGTGAGTGGACCAGTGTACTGCTAGAGGGACGGAACAGCTCTCTGTGTGAGTGGACCAGTGCACTGCTAGAGGGACAGAGCAGCTCTCTGTGTGAGTGGACCAGTGTACCGCTAGAGGGACGGAGCAGCTCTCTGTGTGAGTGGACCAGTGCACTGCTAGAGGGACGGGGCTGCTCTCTGTGTGAGTGGACCAGTGTACTGCTAGAGGGACGGAGCAGCTCTCTGTGTGAGTGGACCAGTGTACTGCTAGAGGGACGGAGCAGCTCTCTGTGTGAATGGACCAGTGTACTGCTAGAGGGACGGAGCAGCTCTCTGTGTGAGTGGACCAGTGTACTGCTAGAGGGATGGAGCAGCTCTCTGTGTGAGTGGACCAGTGTACTGCTATAGGAACGGAGCAGCTCTCTGTGTGAGTGGACCAGTGTACTGCTAGAGGGACGGAGCAGCTCTCTGTGTGAGTGGACCAGTGTACTGATAGAGGGACGGAGAGAGCAGCTCTCTGTATGAGTGGACCAATGTACTGCTAGAGGGACGGAGCAGCTCTCTGTGTGAGTGGACCAGTGTACTGCTAGAGGGACAGAGCAGCTCTCTGTGTGAGTGGACCAGTGTACTGCTAGAGGGACAGAGCACCTCTCTGTGTGAGTGGACCAGTGTACTGCTAGAGGGACGGGGCAGCTCTCTGTGTGAGTGGACCAATGTACTGCTAGAGGGACGGAGCAGCTCTCTGTGTGAGTGGACTAGTGTACTGCTAGAGGGACGGAGCAGCTCTCTGTGTGAGTAGACCAGTGTACTGCTAGAGGGACGGAGCAGCTCTCTGTGTGAGTGGACCAGTGTACTGCTAGAGGGACGGAGCAGCTCTCTGTGTGAGTGGACCAGTGTACTGCTAGAGGGACGGAGCAGCTCTCTGTGTGAGTGGACCAGTGTACTGCTAGAGGGACGGAGCAGCTCTCTGTGTGAGTGGACCAGTGTACTGCTAGAGGGACGGAGCAGCTCTCTGTGTGAGTGGACCAGTGTACTGCTAGAGGGACAGACGGAGCAGCTCTCTGTGTGAGTGGACCAGTGTACTGCTAGAGGGACAGACGGTGCAGCTCTCTGTGTGAGTGGACCAGTGTACTGCTAGAGGGACAGAGCAGCTCTCTGTTTGAGTGGACCAGTGTACCGCTAGAGGGACGGAGCAGCTCTCTGTGTGAGTGGACCAGTGTACCGCTAGAGGGACGGAGCAGCTCTCTGTGTGAGTGGACCAGTGTACTGCTAGAGGGACGGACGGGGCTGCTCTCTGTGTGAGTGGACCAGTGTACTGCTAGAGGGACAGAGCAGCTCTCTGTTTGAGTGGACCAGTGTACCGCTAGAGGGACGGAGCAGCTCTCTGTGTGAGTGGACCAGTGTACCGCTAGAGGGACGGAGCAGCTCTCTGTGTGAGTGGACCAGTGTACTGCTAGAGGGACGGACGGGGCTGCTCTCTGTGTGAGTGGACCAGTGTACTGCTATAGGAACGGAGCAGCTCTCTGTGTGAGTGGACCAGTGCACTGCTAGAGGGACAGAGCAGCTCTCTGTGTGAGTGGACCAGTGCACTGCTAGAGGGACAGAGCAGCTCTCTGTGTGAGTGGACCAGTGTACTGCCAGAGGGACGGAGCCGCTCTCTGTGTGAGTGGACCAGTGTACTGCTAGAGGGATGGAGCAGCTCTCTGTGTGAGTGGACCGGTGTACTGCTATAGGAACGGAGCAGCTCTCTGTGTGAGTGGACCGGTGTACTGCTAGAGGGACGGAGCAGCTCTCTGTGTGAGTGGACCAGTGTACTGCTAGAAGGACGGACAGAGCAGCTCTCTGTATGAGTGGACCAGTGTACTGCTAGAGGGACGGAGCAGCTCTCTGTGTGAGTGGACCAGTGTACTGCCAGAGGGACGGAGCCGCTCTCTGTGTGAGTGGACCAGTGTACTGCTAGAGGGATGGAGCAGCTCTCTGTGTGAGTGGACCAGTGTACTGCTATAGGAACGGAGCAGCTCTCTGTGTGAGTGGACCGGTGTACTGCTAGAGGGACGGAGCAGCTCTCTGTGTGAGTGGACCAGTGTACTGCTAGAAGGACGGACAGAGCAGCTCTCTGTGTGAGTGGACCAGTGTACTGCTAGAGGGACGGAGCCGCTCTCTGTGTGAGTGGACCAGTGTACTGCCAGAGGGACGGAGCAGCTCTCTGTGTGAGTGGACCAGTGTACTGCTAGAGGGATGGAGCAGCTCTCTGTGTGAGTGGACCAGTGTACTGCTATAGGAACGGAGCAGCTCTCTGTGTGAGTGGACCGGTGTACTGCTAGAGGGACGGAGCAGCTCTCTGTGTGAGTGGACCAGTGTACTGCTAGAGGGACAGACGGACCAGCTCTCTGTGTGAGTGGACCAGTGTACTGCTAGAAGGACGGACAGAGCAGCTCTCTGTATGAGTGGACCAGTGTACTGCTAGAGGGACGGAGCAGCTCTCTGTGTGAGTGGACCAGTGTACTGCTAGAGGGACAGACGGAGCAGCTCTCTGTGTGAGTGGACCAGTGTACTGCTAGAGGGACGGAGCAGCTCTCTGTGTGAGTGGACCAGTGTACTGCTAGAGGGACAGACGGACCAGCTCTCTGTGTGAGTGGACCAGTGTACTGCTAGAGGGAAGGAGCAGCTCTCTGTGTGAGTGGACCAGTGTACTGCTAGAGGGAAGGAGCAGCTCTCTGTGTGAGTGGACCAGTGTACTGCTAGAGGGACGGAGCAGCTCTCTGTGTGTGTGTGTGAGTGTGTGTGTGTGTGTGTGTGTGTGTGTGTGGGTCGGTGAGTACGTGTGTGTGTCTGTGTGTGTGGGAGGGCGTGGGCAGAGCCTAAACCTACCCGGTGGCTGGAGTACGATGTGTGTCTGGTTAATGTGCTCTGATAGTTCTACCAGAGGTTTGACTTACACCCCACCCGCCCCTCACCCTCCTCCACCTGCCTCCTCCACTCCACCCCACCCCACCCTCCCCACCCTACTCCACCCCACCCGACCCCACCCTCCTCCACTCCACCCCTCACCCTCCTCCACCCCCTCCACCCTCCTCCACCCCCTCCACCCTCCTCCACCCCATCCCTCACCCTCCACCTCCTCCCAAACAATTGGCCACCAGGCGTTTGATCAGGTCCAGGCCTCGCTGCACTCATTCATCCCTTGCCCCCAGCACACGTGTGTGTGTGTGTGCGTGTGCGTGCGCGTGCGCATGTGTGTGTGTGTGTGTGTGTGTGTGTGTGCGTGCGTGGGTGTGTGTGTGTGTGTGTGTGCGTGCGTGCGTGCGTGGGTGTGTGTGTGTGTGTGTGTGTGTGTGTGTGTGTGTGTGTGCGTGTGTGTGTGTGTGTGTGTGTGTGTGTGTGTGTGTGTGTGTGTGTGTGTGTGTGTGTGTGTGTGTGTGTGTGTGTGTGTGTGTGTGTGTGTGTGTGTGTGTGTGTGTGTGTGTGTGTGTGTGTGTGTGTGTGTGTGTGTGTGTGCGTGTGTGTGAGAGAGAGCTTACCTCTGCAGTAATGACAGCCCAGTAAGAGGAGACCTGTGGCGAGGCCAGATCTGTTCAAGATGGCTGCAATCAGCCGCTCACAGCCGTGTCATCGCTGCTCCGCCCTCCTCAATCACTCACACCGAAGGGGGTTCCCCAAAAGTAAAACTCTATCTTAGCGTAGAAATGTCTAGATGGTTCCATTTCCTATGTATTTAATACAGATGTAGGATCTTAATTTGAGCCAGTTTGCTACAGCAGTCAAATGATCCTGCAGGAATAGGGAATTTTAATTATTATGTGGATTATAATTAATGGACATTTTTGTTGATACTTCAAATACAAGTTTTTACATTTCCTGCATGGCTTTGTCTGTAACGTACACAACATTTGTTATTGTTGTTTTATTATATTTTGTTATTTGTTGTTCTTCATAAAGCTATAACGGAAAGATGAATCCAGATTTTATTCATCCTAGTCTGGGTGTTAACAGACAGACTCTGGTTCCGTCCCAATTATCTCTCCTTCCTGCCCAAGTGTGTACTTGTTCACTTCCCTTCATTGATTTGAGAGGAAATGGAAACTCCTGTCAATCCAATGCCTTTAAAACGGAAAAGTGAACCTTTTTTTTTTTTACCTTTTAAGGAAGTTAAATTGTGACGCACCCTGAAGGCTTCAGAATAAATTACACAAACATGACATCCCATTATATCTACAGCATCTCTCTCAGACTGTGTCCCAAATGAAACGCTATGCCCTATATCGTACACTACTTTAGACCAGGGCCCATAGGGCTAACCTTAACCCTAACCAATAGGGTCTCAAACTAGTAGCCCACTACATAGGGATTAAGGTGCAGTTTGGTCCTCTGCGTTGTGTTTGTTTGCTGTAACACATCATTTAGACGGGAAACATTTCCAACAGGTCGTTAGCATTGCTATAAAGAGACGGCGCTAAGATGTTTGTGCCACAGGCTGGAAAAACAGTGTTCAATCAGCTTTAGTTTGAATGATTCTGGTTCCCCCAGCGGCCCACGCTGCGAAACCAAAGAAACAGAACATAAACAGAACCAAAGGAAAACACTGTCTACCTCCTACACACACACTTATTCAAGTGCGCAAATATATGCACTCGCACGCACACACGCGCACACACATGCATGCCCACGCACACACACGCACACACACGCACACACACGCACACACACACACACACACGCACACACACGCATGCCCACGCACACACACACACGCACACACACACGCATGCCCACGCACACACACACACACGCACACACACGCACACAGACGCACGCACACACACGCACACACACACACGCACACACACACACGCACACAGACGCACGCACACACACGCACACACACTCCCCTTCTGGTTTCCTCATCGTCTCCATTGATGGTTTCAAATCAAAGATTATTTGTCACGTGCGCTGAATATAACAGGTGTAGTAGACCTCACAGTGAAACGGTTACTTACAGGCTCTAACCAATAGTGCAAAAAAGGTATTAGGTGAACAATAGGTAGGTAAAGAAATAAAACAACAGTAAAAAGACAGGCTATATACAGTAGAGAGGCTATATACAGTAGCGAGGCTATATACAGTAGAGGCTATATACAGTAGAGGGCTATATACAGTAGAGAGGCTATATACAGTAGAGAGGCTATATACAGTAGAGAGGCTATATACAGTAGAGGGGCTATATACAGTAGAGGCTATATACAGTAGAGGCTATATACAGTAGAGAGGCTATATACAGTAGAGAGGCTATATACAGTAGAGAGGCTATATACAGTAGAGAGGCTATATACAGTAGAGAGGCTATATACAGTAGAGAGGCTATATACAGTAGAGAGGCTATATACAGTAGAGAGGCTATATACAGTAGAGAGGCTATATACAGTAGCGAGGCTATATACAGTAGAGAGGCTATATACAGTAGAGAGGCTATATACAGTAGAGAGGCTATATACAGTAGAGAGGCTATATACAGTAGAGAGGCTCTATAAAGTAGCAAGGCTATATACAGTAGAGAGGCTATATACAGTAGAGAGGCTATATACAGACACCGGTTAGTCAGGCTGATTGAGGTAGTATGTACATGTAGATATGGTTAAAGTGACTATACATATATGATGAGCAGAGAGTAGCAATAGCATCAAAGAGGGGTTGGCGGGTGGTGGGTGGGACACTATGCAGATAGCCCGGTTAGCCAATGTGCGGGAGCACTGGTTGGTCGGGCCAATTGAGGTAGTATGTACATGAATGTATAGTTAAAGTGACTATGCATATATGATAAACAGAGAGTAGCAGCAGCGTAAAAGAGGGGTTGGGGGGGGGGGGGGGGGGGGGGGGGGTCACACAATGCAAATAGTCCAGGTAGCCATTTGATTACTTGTTCAGGAGTCTTATGCCTTGGGGGTAAAAACTGTTGAGAAGCCTTTTTGTCCTAGACTTGGCACTCCGGTACCGCTTGCCATGCGATAGTAGAGAGAACAGTCTATGACTGGGGTGGCTGGGGTCTTTGACAATTTTTAGGGCCTTCCTCTGACACCACCTGGTGTAGAGGTCCTGGATGGCAGGCAGCTTAGCCCCAGTGATGCACAACCCTCTGTAGTGCCTTGCGGTCGGAGGCCGAGCAATTGCCGTACCAGGAAGTGATGTAACCAGTCAGGATGCTCTCGATGTTGCAGCTGTAGAACCTTGAGAGGGTCTGAGGACCCATGCCAAATAATTTTAGTTTCCTGATGGGGAATAGTCTTTGTCGTGCCCTCTTCACGACTGTCTTGGTGTGCTTGGACCATTCTAGTTTGTTGTTGATTTGGACACCAAGGAACTTGAAGCTCTCAACCTGCTCCACTGCAGCCCCGTCAATGAGAATAGGGGCGTGCTCGGTCCTCCTTTTCCTGTAGTCCACAATCATCTCCTTAGTCTTGGTTACGTTGATGGATAGGTTGTTAAAATTAATCACTAACCTTGAACAACTTCATCAGATGACAGTCTTATAACATGTTATACAATACATTTATGTTTTGTTCGAAAATGTGCATATTTGAGGTATAAATCATAGTTTTACATTGCAGCCACCATCAAAAATAGCACCAAAGCAGCCAGAATAATTATAGAGAGCAACGTGAAATAAATAAATACTCATCATAAAACATTTTTGAAAAATACATGGTGTACAGCAAATGAAAGATAAAAATCTTGTGAATCCAGCCAATATTTCCGATTTTTTAAGTGTTTTACAGCGAAAACACAATATAGAATTATATTAGCTTACCACAATAGCCAAACACACAAAGGCTTTTACTCACCGCAAAGGTAGCTTTCGCAAAAACCAGCAATAGATATAAAATTAATCACTAACCTTTGGACAACTTCATCAGATGACAGTCTTATAACATCATGTTATACAATACATTTATGTTTTTGTTCGAAAATGTGCATATTTAGAGCTGCAAATCGTGGTTATACATTGTGAATACGTAGCAACATTTCCCCAGAATGTCCAGAGATATTTTGGACACTCACCTAATCTGACCAAAGAACTCATCATAAACTTTACATAAAAATACTTGTTGTATGGCAAATCAAAGATACACTGGTTCTTAATGCAACCGCTGTGTTAGATTTTTTTTTTAAATAACTTTACCACAACATACAGCTTGGGTTATTGTGAGACAGCGCTCACCAACACGGCGGAGAATAGGCATCAACACATTACACAGAAATACGAAATAACATTAGAAATGTTTTCTTACTTTTGCTGAGCTTCCATCAGAATGTTGTACAAGGAGTCCTTGGTCCAGAATAAATTGTTGTTTGGTTTTCATTTCTTCTGTCGAATTCGCGCCACAATGCTAGCCAAGGTTACTAACATTCCCATCCTCTCTTGGCGCAAAGAACGGAAAATTCCAAAAGTCACAATAAATGTTGAAAAAACCCTACTTTATGATGTTTTTCTCATATGTATCAAATAAAATCAGAGCCGGAGATATTATCCGTGTATACCGAACGCTTTTCAGAAGACAATGGCGAGCTCCCCCGCGCGCCGTCGAAGACAAAGAAAATACCGGACCGGTCACTCCAAAAGCTCTTATTCAGCCTCAGATCAAGCTAGACACCCCATTCAACCTTCCACTGTTGACATCTAGTGGAAGGCGTATGAAGTGCATACATATCGATAAATAAAAGCCAGTTGAATAGGCAGGCCCTGAAACAGAGCCTCGGTTTCAGATTTTTCA
The DNA here is from genome assembly GCF_029448725.1 of Salvelinus fontinalis. NCBI lineage: Eukaryota > Metazoa > Chordata > Actinopteri > Salmoniformes > Salmonidae > Salvelinus > Salvelinus fontinalis. The sequence continues at coordinate 62,120,776 of NC_074682.1, read as the reverse complement.
CTTCCTATATGGAAGTTTGCTGCCAAATGAGTTCTGTTTTACTCACATATATAGTTCAAACAGTTTTAGAAACTTCAGAGTGTTTTCTATCCAATAGTAATAATAATCTGCATATTGTATGATCTAGAACAGAGGACGAGGCCGTTTAATTTGGGCCCAATTTTTTCCAAAGTGAAAACAGCGCCCCCCTATTGACAAGAACTTAAAACTAGTGAGGGAGATATGGGTCTCCAGCTTCATTGATTTTTGCAGTTCGTTCCAGTCATTGGCAGCAGAGAACTTAAAGGAAAGTCGGCCAAACGAGGAATTGGCTTTGGGGATGACCAGTGAGATATACCTGCTGGAGCGCGTGCTACGAGTGGGTGCTGCTATGATGACCAGTGAGCTGAGATAAGGCGGGGCTTTACCTAGCATAGACTTGTAGATGACCTGGAGCCAGTAGGTTTGGCGACGAGTATGAAGCGCGAGGGCCAACCAACGAGAGCGTACAGGTCGCAGTGGTGGGTAGTGTATGGGGCTTTGGTGACAAAACGAATGGCATTGTGATAAACTGCATCCAATTTGTTGAGTGTTGGAGGCTATTTTGTAAATGACATCGCCGAAGTGGAGGATCGGTAGGATGGTCAGTTTTACGAGGGTATGTTTGGCAGCATGAGTGAAGGATGCTATGTTGTGAAATAGGAAGCCGATTCTAGATTTAATTTTGGATTGGAGATGCTTAATGTGAGTCTGGAAGGAGAGTTTACAGTCTAGCCAGACACATAGAATATGTGGACAACTACAAATACCTAAGTCAGAACCATCCAGAGTAGTGATGCTGAACGGGCGGGCAGGTGCGGGCAGTGATCGGTTGAAGAGCACACACTACGTTTACTTGCATTTAAGAGCAGTTGGAGGCCACGGAAGGAGTTTTGTATGGCATTGAAGCTCGTTTGGAGGTTTGTTAACACAGTGTCCAAAGAAGGGCCAAATGTATACAGAATGGTGTCGTCTGCGTGGAGGTGGATCAGAGAATCCCCAGCAGCAAGAGCGACATCATTGATGTATACAGAGAAGAGAGTCGGCCTGAGAATTGAACCCTGTGGCACCCCCATAGAGACTGCCAGAGGTCCGGACAACAGGCCCTCCCATTTGACACACTGAACTCGGTCTGAGAAGTAGTTGGTAAACCAGGCGAGGCAATAATTTGAGAAACCAAGGCTGTCGAGTCTGCCAATAAGAATGCGGTGATTGACAGAGTCGAAAGCCTTGGCCAGGTCGACGAATACGGCTGCACAGTAATGTCTCTTATCGATGGCGGTTATGATATCGTTTAGGACCTTGAGCGTGGCTGAGGTGCACCCATGACCAGCTCTGAAACCAGATTGCATAGCGGAGAAGGTACGGTGGGATTCGAAAAGGTCTGTTTGTTAACTTGGCTTTCAAAGACCTTAGAAAGGCAGGGTAGGATAGATATAGGTCTGTAGTAGTTTGGGTCTAGAGTGTCTCCCCCTTTGAAGAGGGGGATGACCGCGCCAGCTTTCCAATCTTTGGGGATCTCAGACGATACGAAAGAGAGGTTGAACAGGCTAGTAATAAGGGTTGCAACTATTTCAGCAGATAATTTTAGAAAGAAAGGGTCCAGATTGTCTAGCCTGGCTGATTTGTAGGGGTCCAGATTTTGCAGCTCTTTCAGAACATCAGCTATCTGGATTTGGGTGAAGGTGAAATGGGGGAGGCTTGGGCGAGTTGCTTTGGGGAGTGCAGGGCTGTTGACCGGGGTAGGGGTAGCCAGGTGGAAAACATGGCCAGCCGTAGAAAAATGCTTATTGAAATTCTCAATTATCGCAGATTTATCGGTGGTGACAGTGTTTCCTAGCCTCAGTGAAGTGGGCAGCTGTGAGGAGGTGCTCTTATTCTCCCATGGACTTTACAGTGTCCCAGAACTTTTTTGGAGTTTGTGCTACAGGATGCAAATTTCTGCTTGAAAAAAGCTAGCCTCTGCTTTCCTAACTGACTGTGTATATTTGTTTCTGACTTCCCTGAAAAGTTGCATATCACGGGGGCTATTCGATGCTAATGCAGAACGCCACAGGATGTTTTTGTGCTGGTCAAGGGCAGACAGCTCTGGAAAGAACCAAGGTCTATATCTGTTCCTGGTTCTACATTTTTTGAAAGGGGCTTATTTAAGATGGTGAGGAAAGCACTTTTAAAGAATAACCAGGCATCCTCTACTGACGGGATGAGGTCAATATCCTTCCAGGATACCTCGGCCAGGTCGATTAGAAAGGCCTGCTCGCTGAAGTGTTTCAGGGAGCGTTTGACAGTGATGAGTGGAGGTCGTTTGACCGCTGACCCATTACGGATGCAGGCAATGAGGCAGTGATCGCTGAGATCTTGGAAGAAAACAGCAGTTGTGTATTTGGAGGGCAAGTTCGTTAGGATGATATCGTTGAGGGTGGCCGTGTTTACGGATTTGGGGTTGTACCTGGTAGGTTCATTGATAATTTGTGTGAGATTGAGGGCATCAAGGTTAGATTGTAGGATGGCTGGGGTGTTAAGCATGTCCCAGTTTAGGTCACCTAACAGTACGAGCTCTGAAGATAGATGGGGGGCAATCAATTCACATATGGTGTCCAGGGCACTGCTGGGGGCAGAGGGAGGTCTATAACAAGCAACAAGAGACTTGTTTCTGGAAAGGTGGATTTTTAAAAGTAGAAGCTCAAATTGTTTGGGTACAGACCTGGATAGTAGGACAGAACTCTGCAGGCTATCTCTGCAGGACATTGCAACTCTGCCCCCTTTGGCAGTTCTATCTTGTCGGAAAATGTTATAATTAGAGATGAAAATTTCAGGATTTTTGGTGGTTTTCCTAAGCCAGGATTCAGACACGGCTAGGACATCCGGGTTGGCAGAGTGGGCAGTGAATAAAACAAACTTAGGGAGGAGACTTCTAATGTTAATGGTATGTGGGACGCCTCGTCAGCAGCAAGTGAAACTGCAGGGCGCCAAATTCGAAACAGAAATCACATAATTAAAACTCCTCAAACATACAGTGGGGAGAACAAGTATTTGATACACTGCCGATTTTTGCAGGTTTTCCTACTTACAAAGCATGTAGAGGTCTGTAATTTTTATCATAGGTACACTTCAACTGTGAGAGACGGAATCTAAAACAAAAATCCAGAAAATCACGTTGTATGATTTTTAAGCTAACATTCCGATGTGCTCTGGACGGCTAGCATGCTCTTGGATGGGATTTCAGTGGACAAAGCGACGGCGGAGCCAGTTGAGAAAAACCCCAACGGGCAAATCACGTCGGTGGTCCAGTCGTGATGAGTCGGCAGGAAGCCAGCAAAAAAGAGGTATTGTATCCCAAGTAGTGGCTGATGGGCCTCTTTCGGCTAGTCGGGAGATGGGCCCAGCTAAGCTAGTTCCAGGCTAATTGGTTATTGCTTCGGAACATTAGCCAGGAGTGGCCACTCGAATAGCAGCTAGCTGGCTGCGGTGATCCAGGTGAAGAACAAAATAAATAAGGTTCAGAGAATGCGGTAGGAATCCGGAGATACGGAGAATAATAAGTCCGATTTGCTCTGGTTTGAGTCGTGCAGACTGGCTAGAGTTGTCCGTGCTAGCAGTGGCTAGCTGACTACTAGCTAGTAGCTTCTGTTGGGGTTCCGGTTCAGACCACGGATCAGCAGGGCTCCGTATGGTGGGTATAGCGGCCAAAGAATTTGTCCGATGGGCCTCTTAAGCTAACAGTCCGATGTACTTCAGACAGCTAGCGGGCCGTGGCTAACTACTAGCCAGTTAGCTGGCTAGCTTTTGATGAGTTCTGAAGAATAAAAATAGCAGATCCGTACCACATTGGGTGAGGCGGGTTGCAGGAGAGTATATTCAGTCCGTAGATAGAAATGATTAAATTAAATTAAAATTATTAAATTATTAGCTATTAAAATATGAAATATATATACAGGGAAAAAAACAAGGAAAAACGATGTTTACAAGAGACAGGAAGGGACAAGACAAAAACACACATCCGACTGCTACGCCATCTTGGATTCTCCTTCAAAGGGGAAACACTGAATTTAAAGGTCAGTCTTTGTTGGTTAATTACAAGCTCATCTAACACCGTAATCAACAAAGGTAGGGCACTGAAAACCTCATACAGGTGACACATACACCAATCAGATTTAAAACAGATTTTCATTCTCTGTAAATCATTATACGTGTTTTACTAACTTATCTGCACATCGGGCCTTTATATAATCATTTTTGTATTTAGCATCCAAATATATAAAGTATTCAAAGTGTTGTTGAATTGCAGGAACTTTAATACTCGTGTTGTTCTGTGATTTTGGGTTCCACAGTTCCGTAAACAACTCAAAACAATCCGCCCGCTCAATTACCCAATGTAGGTGTCTCAAATGGCACACTATGTCCTGCATAGTGCACTACTTTAGACCATAGACAAAAGGTAGCACATGATGTAGTGAAAACGTACCAATTTGGGATGCAACTAAACGGAACATTTTACTGAGGAAAAAAAAAAACAGTCAAAATCAGGACGAAGGCTAGAAATAATAAACAGTCAAACGAACGAGTATTTTGAAGAGTTTAAGTATAAATGTCAATCTGCAGAAAGTCCCTTGAAGTCACGTGTGTGTGTGTGTGTGTGTGTGTGTGTGTGTGTGTGTGTGTGTGTGTAAGTGTGTGTGTGTGTGTGTGTGTGTACGTGTGTGTGTGTGTGTGTGTGTGTGTGTGTGTGTGTGTGTGTGTGTGTACGTGTGTGTACGTGTGTGTACGTGTGTGTGTGTGTGTGTGTGTGTGTGTGTGTGTGTGTGTGTGTGTGTGTGTGTGTGTGTGTGTGTGTGTGTGGTGTGTGTGTGTGTGTGTGTTCGTGTGTGTGTGTGTGTGTGTGTGCGTGCGTGTGTGTGTACGTGTGTGTGTACGTGTGTGTGTGTGTGTGTGTACGTGTGTGTGTGTACATGTGTGTGTGTGTGTGTGTGTTTGTTGTTGTTGTTGCAGATGTCTCTAGCCTTCTTCTCTACTGAAAGACCCCACAGAGTAGAGCTGAGGTTGTGTGAGAGGTCGAAACCAGGCAACTATACCACTCTAATCACCCGTTCGTGTGTGTTGTACCCCTCTAAACCAGCCAGTCACCCTCCACTGCCTCCCTGTCAGACTTCTATCTGCTACCACTTACTCAGAAATGCAACAAATTTACTTATAATGACTTCCATTTCTCCATGCTTGTAAATACTTGCGCTCCGACAGTTCATTTATTCAGTTTGATTGCTGCAACCTATTTATAGACCTGAGGGCTGTGGAGGGCTATGGGCCCTGTTCAAAAGTAGTGCACCACCTAGGGAATAGGGTGCTAAGTAGTGCACCACCTAGGGAATAGGGTGCTAAGTAGTGCACCACCTAGGGAATAGGGTGCTAAGTAGTGCACCACCTAGGGAATAGGGTGCTAAGTAGTGCACCACCTAGGGAATAGGGTGCTAAGTAGTGCTCCACCTAGGGAATAGGGTGCTAAGTAGTGCACCACCTAGGGAATAGGGTGCTAAGTAGTGCACCACCTAGGGAATAGGGTGCTAAGTAGTGCACCACCTAGGGAATAGGGTGCTAAGTAGTGCACCACCTAGGGAATAGGGTGCTAAGTAGTGCACCACCTAGGGAATAGGGTGCTAAGTAGTGCACCACCTAGGGAATAGGGTGCTAAGTAGTGCACCACCTAGGGAATAGGGTGCTAAGTAGTGCACCACCTAGGGAATAGGGTGCTAAGTAGTGCACCATCTAGGGAATAGGGTGCTAAGTAGTGCACCATCTAGGGAATAGGGTGCTAAGTAGTGCACCACCTAGGGAATAGGGTGCTAAGTAGTGCACCACCTAGGGAATAGGGTGCTAAGTAGTGCACCACCTAGGGAATAGGGTGCTAAGTAGTGCACCACCTAGGGAATAGGGTGCTAAGTAGTGCACCACCTAGGGAATAGGGTGCTAAGTAGTGCACCACCTAGGGAATAGGGTGCTAAGTAGTGCACCACCTAGGGAATAGGGTGCTAAGTAGTGCACCACCTAGGGAATAGGGTGCTAAGTAGTGCACCACCTAGGGAATAGGGTGCTAAGTAGTGCACCACCTAGGGAATAGGGTGCTAAGTAGTGCTCCACCTAGGGAATAGGGTGCTAAGTAGTGCACCATCTAGGGAATAGGGTGCTAAGTAGTGCAGTACCTAGGGAATAGGGTGCTAAGTAGTGCACCACCTAGGGAATAGGGTGCTAAGTAGTGCACCACCTAGGGAATAGGGTGCTAAGTAGTGCACCACCTAGGGAATAGGGTGCTAAGTAGTGCACTACCTAGGGAATAAGGTGCTAAGTAGTGCAATATCTAGGGAATAGGGTGCTAAGTAGTGCTCCAACTAGGGAATAGGGTGCTAAGTAGTGCACCACCTAGGGAATAGGGTGCTAAGTAGTGCACCATCTAGGGAATAGGGTGCTAAGTAGTGCACCACCCAGGGAATAGGGTGCTAAGTAGTGCACCATCTAGGGAATAGGGTGCTAAGTAGTGCTCCATCTAGGGAATAGGGTGCTAAGTAGTGCACCACCCAGGGAATAGGGTGCTAAGTAGTGCACCATCTAGGGAATAGGGTGCTAAGTAGTGCACCACCTAGGGAATAGGGTGCTAAGTAGTGCACCACCTAGGGAATAGGGTGCTAAGCAGTGGACCACCTAGGGAATAGGGTGCTAAGTAGTGCACCACCTAGGGAATAGGGTTCTAAGTAGTGCACCACCTAGGGAATAGGGTGCTAAGTAGTGCACCCTCTAGGGAATAGGGTGCTAAGTAGTGCACCACCTAGGGAATAGGGTGCTAAGTAGTGCACCCTCTAGGGAATAGGGTTCTAAGTAGTGCACCACCTAGGGAATAGGGTGCTAAGTAGTGCACCACCTAGGGAATAGGGTGCTAAGTAGTGCACCCTCTAGGGAATAGGGTGCCTTGTGGGCCACAGTGGAAGACTAAAGGAGCAGTATATTGATAATGCAGAGAGGAGGTTTATACAGACAGAGGATGAGGAATGACAGACAGAGAGGAGGTTTATACAGACACAGGAATGACAGACAGAGAGGAGGAGGTTTATACAGACACAGGATGAGGAATGACAGACAGAGAGGAGGTTTATACAGACACAGGAATGACAGACAGAGAGGAGGTTTATACAGACACAGGAATGACAGACAGAGAGGAGGTTTATACAGACACAGGATGCCAACAAGTGACTGTCCACTCCAGGCCACCAGAAAGGATAATTGCTGTGTCATCTCTCAGACGCTGGCCTCTCTAAAGATAACATCTAAATGATCACACACAAAGCATTTGACCCATTATATCACAATGGGTGATGATGGTCCTTACCCTTCTCCCATCTTCTCCTAACTAGGGCTAAAGTGGTCTTTCCTTACCCTTCTCCCATCTTCTCCTGCCCAGGGCTAAAGTGGTCTTTCCTTACCCTTCTCCCATCTTCTCCTAACTAGGGATAAAGTGGTCTTTCCTTACCCTTCTCCCATCTTCTCCTTCCCTTGGCTAAAGGGCTCTTTCCTTACCCTTCTCCTATCTTCTCCTTCCCTGTCCTCCCTTGTCCTCCCCCTCTTCTCTACCCTCTCCTTCCCCCTCCTCAGCTATTTCTTCTACCAGAGATTGGGGGCTAAAAAACTTCTACCCTTAAAGAAAATATAACATTTATTCATTATTTCATGCAAGTAGTAACGTTTTATAAAACAAGACCAAGACAAATGAGCAGTAATCTTCTCCAGATTGATGATGTGAGGAGGGAGAGGGTTGGAATGGCAAACATACTTATCCACGGTGTGTGTGTGTGTGTGTGTGTGTGTGTGTGTGTGTGTGTGTGTGTGTGTGTGTGTGTGTGTGTGTGTGTGTGTGTGTGTGTGTGTGTGTGTGTGTGTGTGTGTGTGTGTGTGTGTGTGTGTGTGTGTGTGTGTGTGTGTGTGTGTGTGTGCGTGAGAGAGAGAGAAAGAGAAGTGGCACGGGGTTGGAATGGAACAGAAACAGAATTCAAAGGCTCATCTCCTTCTAACTGACACAAATTAGGGTCAGAATAACCCTGATCTGGGGTCAGAATAACCCTGATCTGGGATCAGAATAACCCTGATCTGGGATCAGAATAAACCTGATCTGGGGTCAGAATAACCCTGATCTGGGATCAGAATAACCCCAGCTCTGGGATCAGAATAACCCCAGCTCTGGGATCAGAATAACCCTGATCTGGGATCAGAATAACCCCAGCTCTGGGATCAGAATAACCCTGATCTGGGGTCAGAATAACCCTGATCTGGGATCAGAATAACCCTGATCTGGGATCAGAATAACCCTGATCTGGGATCAGAATAACCCTGATCTGGGGTCAGAATAACCCTGATCTGGGGTCAGAATAACCCTGATCTGGGATCAGAATAACCCCAGCTCTGGGGTCAGAATAACCCTGATCTGGGGTCAGAATAACCCTGATCTGGGATCAGAATAACCCCAGCTCTGGGGTCAGAATAACCCTGATCTGGGATCAGAATAACCCTGATCTGGGGTCAGAATAACCCTGCTCTGGGGTCAGAATAACCCTGATCTGGGGTCAGAATAACCCTGCTCTGGGGTCAGAATAACCCTGCTCTGGGATCAGAATAACCCTGATCTGGGATCAGAATAACCCTGCTCTGGGGTCAGAATAACCCTGATCTGGGGTCAGAATAACCCTGATCTGGGGTCAGAATAACCCTGATCTGGGATCAGAATAACCCTGATCTGGGGTCAGAATAACCCTGCTCTGGGGTCAGAATAACCCTGATCTGGGGTCAGAATAACCCTGATCTGGGATCAGAATAACCCTGATCTGGGATCAGAATAAACCTGATCTGGGGTCAGAATAACCCTGATCTGGGATCAGAATAACCCCAGCTCTGGGATCAGAATAACCCCAGCTCTGGGATCAGAATAACCCTGATCTGGGGTCAGAATAACCCTGATCTGGGATCAGAATAACCCTGATCTGGGATCAGAATAAACCTGATCTGGGGTCAGAATAACCCTGATCTGGGATCAGAATAACCCCAGCTCTGGGATCAGAATAACCCCAGCTCTGGGATCAGAATAACCCCAGCTCTGGGATCAGAATAACCCCAGCTCTGGGATCAGAATAACCCTGATCTGGGGTCAGAATAACCCTGATCTGGGATCAGAATAACCCTGATCTGGGATCAGAATAACCCTGATCTGGGATCAGAATAACCCTGATCTGGGATCAGAATAACCCTGATCTGGGGTCAGAATAACCCTGCTCTGGGGTCAGAATAACCCTGAGCTGGGGTCAGAATAACCCTGATCTGGGGTCAGAATAACCCTGCTCTGGGGTCAGAATAACCCTGCTCTGGGATCAGAATAACCCTGATCTGGGATCAGAATAACCCTGATCTGGGGTCAGAATAACCCTGCTCTGGGGTCAGAATAACCCTGATCTGGGGTCACAATAACCCTGATCTGGGGTCAGAATAACCCTGATCTGGGGTCAGAATAACCCTGATCTGGGGTCAGAATAACCCTGATCTGGGGTCAGAATAACCCTGATCTGGGGTCAGAATAACCCTGATCTGGGGTCAGAATAACCCTGATCTGGGGTCAGAATAACCCTGCTCTGGGGTCAGAATAACCCTGATCTGGGGTCAGAATAACCCTGATCTGGGGTCAGAATAACCCTGATCTGGGATCAGAATAACCCTGATCTGGGATCAGAATAACCCTGATCTGGGGTCAGAATAACCCTGATCTGGGATCAGCTCTCTGTTGCATCAAAGCAGATTCCTTATGAAAATGTGTTCCTTTCTTCTACATAACAGACTGGTAGAATGTGTCTGTCCCAAAAAGTACCCTATTCCCTATGGGCCCTGGTAAAGTAGTGCACTACAGAGCTTACAGGATGCCATTAAGGCCCTGGTAAAGTAGTGCACTACAGAGCTTACAGGATGCCATTAAGGCCCTGGTAAAGTAGTGCACTACAGAGCTTACAGGATGCCATTGAGGCCCTGGTAAAGTAGTGCACTACAGAGCTTACAGGATGCCATTAAGGCCCTGATAAAGTAGTGCACTACAGAGCTTACAGGATGCCATTAAGGCCCTGGTAAAGTAGTGCACTACAGAGCAGAGCTTACAGGATGCCATTAAGGCCCTGGTAAAGTAGTGCACTACAGAGCTTACAGGATGCCATTGAGGCCCTGGTAAAGTAGTGCACTACAGAGATTACAGGATGCCATTAAGGCCCTGGTAAAGTAGTGCACTACAGAGCTTACAGGATGCCATTAAGGCCCTGGTAAAGTAGTGCACTACAGAGCTTACAGGATGCCATTAAGGCCCTGGTAAAGTAGTGCACTACAGAGCTTACAGGATGCCATTGAGGCCCTGGTAAAGTAGTGCACTACAGAGCTTACAGGATGCCATTAAGGCCCTGGTAAAGTAGTGCACTACAGAGCTTACAGGATGCCATTAAGGCCCTGGTAAAGTAGTGCACTACAGAGCTTACAGGATGCCATTGAGGACCTGGTAAAGTAGTGCACTACAGAGCTTACAGGATGCCATTAAGGCCCTGATAAAGTAGTGCACTACAGAGCTTACAGGATGCCATTAAGGCCCTGGTAAAGTAGTGCACTACAGAGCAGAGCTTACAGGATGCCATTGAGGCCCTGGTAAAGTAGTGCACTACAAAGCTTACAGGATGCCATTAAGGCCCTGGTAAAGTAGTGCACTACAGAGCTTACAGGATGCCATTAAGGCCCTGGTAAAGTAGTGCACTACAGAGCTTACAGGATGCCATTAAGGCCCTGGTAAAGTAGTGCACTACAGAGCTTACAGGATGCCATTGAGGCCCTGGTAAAGTAGTGCACTACAGAGCTTACAGGATGCCATTGAGGCCCTGGTAAAGTAGTGCACTACAGAGCTTACAGGATGCCATTAAGGCCCTGGTAAAGTAGTGCACTACAGAGCTTACAGGATGCCATTAAGGCCCTGGTAAAGTAGTGCACTACAAAGCTTACAGGATGCCATTGAGGACCTGGTAAAGTAGTGCACTACAGAGCTTACAGGATGCCATTGAGGCCCTGGTAAAGTAGTGCACTACAGAGCTTACAGGATGACATTGAGGCCCTGGTAAAGTAGTGCACTACAGAGCTTACAGGATGCCATTGAGGCCCTGGTAAAGTAGTGCACTACAGAGCTTACAGGATGCCATTAAGGCCCTGGTAAAGTAGTGCACTACAGAGCTTACAGGATGCCATTAAGGTCCTGGTAAAGTAGTGCACTACAGAGCTTACAGGATGCCATTAAGGCCCTGGTAAAGTAGTGCACTACAGAGCTTACAGGATGCCATTAAGGCCCTGGTAAAGTAGTGCACTACAGAGCTTACAGGATGCCATTGAGGCCCTGGTAAAGTAGTGCACTACAGAGCTTACAGGATGCCATTAAGGCCCTGGTAAAGTAGTGCACTACAGAGCTTACAGGATGCCATTGAGGCCCTGGTAAAGTAGTGCACTACAGAGCTTACAGGATGCCATTGAGGCCCTATGAAGTAGTACGCAGCTCAGGACGGTTAGAGAAAGGCAGCCAGACCACATCGTTACCACCAGAAGCATTCCTGTGGACACCGTCGTTGTGTTTGGTTCATTGTCCTCTCAGCCATCAGGATACGATCGCTCCAGTCCTCCTGATTGGCTGTTATCTAAATGAATCGATGCTCTATACCAGGCCCTTTGACCACATAACCACCCTGAATACCGACAGGAAGTACTGAAGGTCAGGAGCGCTCTGCCTGGTGACCCTAGAGGTCACAGAGACCTGAGGCCTGGGCTGCCACATGGACCTAAATGAGCCCTAATGATTTAGATGGCAGCTGTTACACACAGGAATGCACGCAAGAACGGACACAGACAGACAGACAGACAGACAGACAGACAGACAGACAGACAGACAGACAGACCTCACATTTTAACGGACTCAAACATTTCAAAGGTCATTGATATAAGAACACTTTAGGGGACAAAAAGCACCTTCTCCTCCATACAGCTAGACTGACCATACCAGCTGAAACAGAGCAGTACCTTCTCCTCCATACAGCTAGACTGACCATACCAGCTGAAACAGAGCAGTACCTTCTCCTCCATACAGCTAGACTGACCATACCAGCTGAAACAGAGCAGTACATTCTCCTCCATACAGCTAGACTGACCATACCAGCTGAAACAGAGCAGTACCTTCTCCTCCATACAGCTAGACTGACCATACCAGCTGAAACAGAGCAGTACCTTCTGATCCATACAGCTAGACTGACCATACCAGCTGAAACAGAGCAGTACCTTCTCCTCCATACAGCTAGACTGACCATACCAGCTGAAACAGAGCAGTACCTTCTCCTCCATACAGCTAGACTGACCATACCAGCTGAAACAGAGCAGTACCTTCTCCTCCATACAGCTAGACTGACAATACCAGCTGAAACAGAGCAGTACCTTCTTCTCTATACAGCTAGACTGACCATACCAGCTGAAACAGAGCAGTACCTTCTCCTCCATACAGCTAGACTGACCATACCAGCTGAAACAGAGCAGTACCTTCTCCTCCATACAGCTAGACTGACCATACCAGCTGAAACAGAGCAGTACCTTCTCCATACAGCTAGACTGACCATACCAGCTGAAACAGAGCAGTACCTTCTCCATACAGCTAGACTGACCATACCAGCTGAAACAGAGCAGTACCTTCTTCTCTATACAGCTAGACTGACCATACCAGCTGAAACAGAGCAGTACCTTCTCCTCCATACAGCTAGACTGACCATACCAGCTGAAACAGAGCAGTACCTTCTCCATACAGCTAGACTGACCATACCAGCTGAAACAGAGCAGTACCTTCTCCTCCATACAGCTAGACTGACCATACCAGCTGAAACAGAGCAGTACCTTCTCCTCCATACAGCTAGACTGACCATACCAGCTGAAACAGAGCAGTACCTTCTCCTCCATACAGCTAGACTGACCATACCAGCTGAAACAGAGCAGTACCTTCTCCTCCATACAGCTAGACTGACCATACCAGCTGAAACAGAGCAGTACCTTCTCCATACAGCTAGACTGACCATACCAGCTGAACCCGAGCAGTACCTTCTCCTCCATACAGCTAGACTGACCATACCAGCTGAAACAGAGCAGTACCTTCTTCTCCATACAGCTAGACTGACCATGCCAGCTGAAACAGAGCAGTACCTCATCCATACAGCTAGACTGACCATACCAGCTGAAACAGAGCAGTACCTTCTCCTCTATACAGCTAGACTGACCATACCAGCTGAAACAGAGCAGTATTTTCTCCTCCATACAGCTAGACTGACCATACCAGCTGAAACAGAGCAGTACCTTCTCCATACAGCTAGACTGACCATACCAGCTGAAACAGAGCAGTACCTTCTCCTCCATACAGCTAGACTGACCATACCAGCTGAAACAGAGCAGTACATTCTCCTCCATACAGCTAGACTGACCATACCAGCTGAAACAGAGCAGTACCTTCTCCTCCATACAGCTAGACTGACCATACCAGCTGAAACAGAGCAGTACCTTCTCCATACAGCTAGACTGACCATACCAGCTGAAACAGAGCAGTACCTTCTCCATACAGCTAGACTGACCATACCAGCTGAAACAGAGCAGTGCCTTCTCCTCCATACAGCTAGACTGACCATACCAGCTGAAACAGAGCAGTACCTTCTTCTCCATACAGCTAGACTGACCATACCAGCTGAAACAGAGCAGTACCTTCTCCTCCATACAGCTAGACTGACCATACCAGCTGAAACAGAGCAGTACCTTCTTCTCCATACAGCTAGACTGACCATACCAGCTGAAACAGAGCAGTACCTTCTCCTCCATACAGCTAGACTGACCATACCAGCTGAAACAGAGCAGTACCTTCTCCATACAGCTAGACTGACCATACCATCTGAAACAGAGCAGTACCTTCTCCTCCATACAGCTAGACTGACCATACCAGCTGAAACAGAGCAGTACCTTCTCCTCCATACAGCTAGACTGACCATACCAGCTGAAACAGAGCAGTACCTTCTCTATACAGCTAGACTGACCATACCAGCTGAAACAGAGCAGTACCTTCTCCTCCATACATCTAGACTGACCATACCAGCTGAAACAGAGCAGTACCTTCTCCTCCATACAGCTAGACTGACCATACCAGCTGAAACAGAGCAGTACCTTCTCCTCCATACAGCTAGACTGACCATACCAGCTGAAACAGAGCAGTACCTTCTCCTCCATACAGCTAGACTGACCATACCAGCTGAAACAGAGCAGTACCTTCTCCTCCATACAGCTAGACTGACCATACCAGCTGAAACAGAGCAGTACCTTCTCCATACAGCTAGACTGACCATACCAGCTGAACCCGAGCAGTACCTTCTCCTCCATACAGCTAGACTGACCATACCAGCTGAAACAGAGCAGTACCTTCTCCTCCATACAGCTAGACTGACCATACCAGCTGAAACAGAGCAGTACCTTCTCCCTACAGCTAGACTGACCATACCAGCTGAAACAGAGCAGTACCTTCTCCTCCATACAGCTAGACTGACCATACCAGCTGAAACAGAGCAGAACCTTCTCCATACAGCTAGACTGACCATACCAGCTGAAACAGAGCAGTACCTTCTCCCTACAGCTAGACTGACCATACCAGCTGAAACAGAGCAGTACCTTCTCCTCCATACAGCTAGACTGACCATAACAGCTGAAACAGAGCAGTACCTTCTCCTCCATACAGCTAGACTGACCATACCAGCTGAAACAGAGCAGTACCTTCTCCTCCATACAGCTAGACTGACCATACCAGCTGAAACAGAGCAGTACCTTCTCCTCCATACAGCTAGACTGACCATAACAGCTGAAACAGAGCAGTACCTTCTCCATACAGCTAGACTGACCATACCAGCTGAAACAGAGCAGTACCTTCTCCATACAGCTAGACTGACCATACCAGCTGAAACAGAGCAGTACCTTCTCCTCCATACAGCTAGACTGACCATACCAGCTGAAACAGAGCAGTACCTTCTCCTCCATACAGCTAGACTGACCATACCAGCTGAAACAGAGCAGTACCTTCTCCTCCATACAGCTAGACTGACCATACCAGCTGAAACAGAGCAGTACCTTCTCCATACAGCTAGACTGACCATACCAGCTGACACAGAGCAGTACCTTCTCCATACAGCTAGACTGACCATACCAGCTGAAACAGAGCAGTACCTTCTCCTCCATACAGCTAGACTGACCATACCAGCTGAAACAGAGCAGTACCTTCTCCTCCATACAGCTAGACTGACCATACCAGCTGAAACAGAGCAGTACCTTCTCCATACAGCTAGACTGACCATACCAGCTGAAACAGAGCAGTACCTTCTCCTCCATACAGCTAGACTGACCATACCAGCTGAAACAGAGCAGTACCTTCTTCTCTATACAGCTAGACTGACCATACCAGCTGAAACAGAGCAGTACCTTCTCCTCCATACAGCTAGACTGACCATACCAGCTGAAACAGAGCAGTACCTTCTCCTCCATACAGCTAGACTGACCATACCAGCTGAAACAGAGCAGTACCTTCTCCTCCATACAGCTAGACTGACCATACCAGCTGAAACAGAGCAGTACCTTCTCCATACAGCTAGACTGACCATACCAGCTGAAACAGAGCAGTACCTTCTCCTCCATACAGCTAGACTGACCATACCAGCTGAAACAGAGCAGTACCTTCTCCTCCATACAGCTAGACTGACCATACCAGCTGAAACAGAGCAGTACCTTCTCCATACAGCTAGACTGACCATACCAGCTGAAACAGAGCAGTACCTTCTCCATACAGCTAGACTGACCATACCAGCTGAAACAGAGCAGTACCTTCTTCTCTATACAGCTAGACTGACCATACCAGCTGAAACAGAGCAGTACCTTCTCCTCCATACAGCTAGACTGACCATACCAGCTGACACAGAGCAGTACCTTCTCCTCCATACAGCTAGACTGACCATACCAGCTGAAACAGAGCAGTACCTTCTTCTCAATACAGCTAGCCTGACCATACCAGCTGAAACAGAGCAGTACCTTCTCCATACAGCTAGACTGACCATACCAGCTGAAACAGAGCAGTACCTTCTCCATACAGCTAGACTGACCATACCATCTGAAACAGAGCAGTACCTTCTTCTCTATACAGCTAGCCTGACCATACCAGCTGAAACAGAGCAGTACATTCTCCATACAGCTAGACTGACCATACCAGCTGAAACAGAGCAGTACCTTCTTCTCTATACAGCTAGCCTGACCATACCAGCTGAAACAGAGCAGTACCTTCTCCATACAGCTAGACTGACAATACCAGCTGAAACAGAGCAGTACCTTCTCCTCCATACAGCTAGACTGACCATACCAGCTGAAACAGAGCAGTACCTTCTCCATACAGCTAGACTGACCATACCAGCTGAAACAGAGCAGTACCTTCTCCTCCATACAGCTAGACTGACCATACCAGCTGAAACAGAGCAGTACCTTCTCCTCCATACAGCTAGACTGACCATACCAGCTGAAACAGAGCAGTACCTTCTCCATACAGCTAGACTGACCATACCAGCTGAAACAGAGCAGTACCTTCTCCTCCATACAGCTAGACTGACCATACCAGCTGAAACAGAGCAGTACCTTCTCCATACAGCTAGACTGACCATACCAGCTGAAACAGAGCAGTACCTTCTCCTCCATACAGCTAGACTGACCATACCAGCTGAAACAGAGCAGTACCTTCTCCATACAGCTAGACTGACCATACCAGCTGAAACAGAGCAGTACCTTCTCCTCCATACAGCTAGACTGACCATACCAGCTGAAACAGAGCAGTACCTTCTCCATACAGCTAGACTGACCATACCAGCTGAAACAGAGCAGTACCTTCTCCATACAGCTAGACTGACCATACCAGCTGAAACAGAGCAGTGCCTTCTCCTCCATACAGCTAGACTGACCATACCAGCTGAAACAGAGCAGTACCTTCTCCTCCATACAGCTAGACTGACCATACCAGCTGAAACAGAGCAGTACCTTCTCCTCCATACAGCTAGACTGACCATACCAGCTGAAACAGAGCAGTACCTTCTCCATACAGCTAGACTGACCATACCAGCTGAAACAGAGCAGTACCTTCTCCTCCATACAGCTAGACTGACCATACCAGCTGAAACAGACCAGTACCTTCTCCTCCATACAGCTAGACTGACCATACCAGCTGAAACAGAGCAGTACCTTCTCCTCTATACAGCTAGACTGACCATACCAGCTGAAACAGAGCAGTACCTTCTCCTCCATACAGCTAGACTGACCATACCAGCTGAAACAGAGCAGTACCTTCTCCTCCATACAGCTAGACTGACCATACCAGCTGAAACAGAGCAGTACCTTCTCCTCCATACAGCTAGACTGACCATACCAGCTGAAACAGAGCAGTACCTTCTCCTCCATACAGCTAGACTGACCATACCAGCTGAAACAGAGCAGTACCTTCTCCATACAGCTAGACTGACCATACCAGCTGAAACAGAGCAGTACCTTCTCCTCCATACAGCTAGACTGACCATACCAGCTGAAACAGAGCAGTACCTTCTCCTCCATACAGCTAGACTGACCATACCAGCTGAAACAGAGCAGTACCTTCTCCATACAGCTAGACTGACCATACCAGCTGAAACAGAGCAGTACCTTCTCCTCCATACAGCTAGACTGACCATACCAGCTGAAACAGACCAGTACCTTCTCCTCCATACAGCTAGACTGACCATACCAGCTGAAACAGAGCAGTACCTTCTCCTCCATACAGCTAGACTGACCATACCAGCTGAAACAGAGCAGTACCTTCTCCTCCATACAGCTAGACTGACCATACCAGCTGAAACAGAGCAGTACCTTCTCCTCCATACAGCTAGACTGACCATACCAGCTGAAACAGAGCAGTACCTTCTCCTCCATACAGCTAGACTGACCATACCAGCTGAAACAGAGCAGTACCTTCTCCTCCATACAGCTAGACTGACCATACCAGCTGAAACAGAGCAGTACCTTCTCCTCCATACAGCTAGACTGACCATACCAGCTGAAACAGAGCAGTACCTTCTCCATACAGCTAGACTGACCATACCAGCTGAAACAGAGCAGTACCTTCTCCTCCATACAGCTAGACTGACCATACCAGCTGAAACAGAGCAGTACCTTCTCCTCCATACAGCTAGACTGACCATACCAGCTGAAACAGAGCAGTACCTTCTCCTCCATACAGCTAGACTGACCATACCAGCTGAAACAGAGCAGTACCTTCTCCTCCATACAGCTAGACTGACCATACCAGCTGAAACAGAGCAGTACCTTCTCCTCCATACAGCTAGACTGACCATGCCAGCTGAAACAGAGCAGTACCTCATCCATACAGCTAGACTGACCATACCAGCTGAAACAGAGCAGTACCTTCTCCTCTATACAGCTAGACTGACCATACCAGCTGAAACAGAGCAGTATTTTCTCCTCCATACAGCTAGACTGACCATACCAGCTGAAACAGAGCAGTACCTTCTCCATACAGCTAGACTGACCATACCAGCTGAAACAGAGCAGTACCTTCTCCTCCATACAGCTAGACTGACCATACCAGCTGAAACAGAGCAGTACATTCTCCTCCATACAGCTAGACTGACCATACCAGCTGAAACAGAGCAGTACCTTCTCCTCCATACAGCTAGACTGACCATACCAGCTGAAACAGAGCAGTACCTTCTCCATACAGCTAGACTGACCATACCAGCTGAAACAGAGCAGTACCTTCTCCATACAGCTAGACTGACCATACCAGCTGAAACAGAGCAGTGCCTTCTCCTCCATACAGCTAGACTGACCATACCTGCTGAAACAGAGCAGTACCTTCTCCTCCATACAGCTAGACTGACCATACCAGCTGAAACAGAGCAGTACCTTCTCCTCCATACAGCTAGACTGACCATACCAGCTGAAACAGAGCAGTACCTTCTTCTCCATACAGCTAGACTGACCATACCATCTGAAACAGAGCAGTACCTTCTCCTCCATACAGCTAGACTGACCATACCAGCTGAAACAGAGCAGTACCTTCTCCTCCATACAGCTAGACTGACCATACCAGCTGAAACAGAGCAGTACCTTCTCTATACAGCTAGACTGACCATACCAGCTGAAACAGAGCAGTACCTTCTCCTCCATACAGCTAGACTGACCATACCAGCTGAAACAGAGCAGTACCTTCTCCTCCATACAGCTAGACTGACCATACCAGCTGAAACAGAGCAGTACCTTCTCCTCC
This sequence comes from Salvelinus fontinalis, assembly GCF_029448725.1. NCBI lineage: Eukaryota > Metazoa > Chordata > Actinopteri > Salmoniformes > Salmonidae > Salvelinus > Salvelinus fontinalis. The sequence continues at coordinate 62,101,317 of NC_074682.1, read as the reverse complement.
ATACAGCTAGACTGACCATACCAGCTGAAACAGAGCAGTACCTTCTCCTCCATACAGCTAGACTGACCATACCAGCTGAAACAGAGCAGTACCTTCTCCTCCATACAGCTAGACTGACCATACCAGCTGAAACAGAGCAGTACCTTCTCCATACAGCTAGACTGACCATACCAGCTGAACCCGAGCAGTACCTTCTCCTCCATACAGCTAGACTGACCATACCAGCTGAAACAGAGCAGTACCTTCTCCTCCATACAGCTAGACTGACCATACCAGCTGAAACAGAGCAGTACCTTCTCCCTACAGCTAGACTGACCATACCAGCTGAAACAGAGCAGTACCTTCTCCTCCATACAGCTAGACTGACCATACCAGCTGAAACAGAGCAGAACCTTCTCCATACAGCTAGACTGACCATACCAGCTGAAACAGAGCAGTACCTTCTCCCTACAGCTAGACTGACCATACCAGCTGAAACAGAGCAGTACCTTCTCCTCCATACAGCTAGACTGACCATACCAGCTGAAACAGAGCAATACCTTCTCCATACCAGCTGAAACAGAGCAGTACCTTCTCCTCCATACAGCTAGACTGACCATAACAGCTGAAACAGAGCAGTACCTTCTCCTCCATACAGCTAGACTGACCATACCAGCTGAAACAGAGCAGTACTTTCTCCTCCATACAGCTAGACTGACCATACCAGCTGAAACAGAGCAGTATCTTCTCCTCCATACAGCTAGAATGACCATACCAGCTGAAACAGAGCAGTACCTTCTCCTCCATACAGCTAGACTGACCATAACAGCTGAAACAGAGCAGTACCTTCTCCATACAGCTAGACTGACCATACCAGCTGAAACAGAGCAGTACCTTCTCCATACAGCTAGACTGACCATACCAGCTGAAACAGAGCAGTACCTTCTCCTCCATACAGCTAGACTGACCATACCAGCTGAAACAGAGCAGTACCTTCTCCTCCATACAGCTAGACTGACCATACCAGCTGAAACAGAGCAGTACCTTCTCCTCCATACAGCTAGACTGACCATACCAGCTGAAACAGAGCAGTACCTTCTCCATACAGCTAGACTGACCATACCAGCTGACACAGAGCAGTACCTTCTCCATACAGCTAGACTGACCATACCAGCTGAAACAGAGCAGTACCTTCTCCTCCATACAGCTAGACTGACCATACCAGCTGAAACAGAGCAGTACCTTCTCCTCCATACAGCTAGACTGACCATACCAGCTGAAACAGAGCAGTACCTTCTCCTCCATACAGCTAGACTGACCATACCAGCTGAAACAGAGCAGTACCTTCTCCTCCATACAGCTAGACTGACCATACCAGCTGAAACAGAGCAGTACCTTCTCCTCCATACAGCTAGACTGACCATACCAGCTGAAACAGAGCAGTACCTTCTCCTCCATACAGCTAGACTGACCATACCAGCTGAAACAGAGCAGTACCTTCTCCTCCATACAGCTAGACTGACCATACCAGCTGAAACAGAGCAGTACCTTCTCCTCCATACAGCTAGACTGACCATACCAGCTGAAACAGAGCAGTACCTTCTCCATACAGCTAGACTGACCATACCAGCTGAAACAGAGCAGTACCTTCTTCTCTATACAGCTAGACTGACCATACCAGCTGAAACAGAGCAGTACCTTCTCCTCCATACAGCTAGACTGACCATACCAGCTGAAACACTGCAGTACCTTCTCCATACAGCTAGACTGACCATACCAGCTGAAACAGAGCAGTACCTTCTGCTCCATACAGCTAGACTGACCATACCAGCTGAAACAGAGCAGTACCTTCTCCTCCATACAGCTAGACTGACCATACCAGCTGAAACAGAGCAGTACCTTCTCCTCCATACAGCTGCAGTGGCTTGCGAAAGTATTCACCCCCTTGGCTGTTTTCCTATTTTGTTGACTTACACCCTGGAATTAAAATATTCCTTGTATCATTTGATTGTATCATTTGATTTACGCAACATGCCGACCACTGAAGATGCAAAATATTTTTTATTGTGAAACAAACATAAAAATAAGACAATACAAATTGAAACTTAAACGTGCATAACTATTCACCCCCCCACCCCCCAAGTCAATACTTTGTAGATACACCTTTTTCAGCAATTACAGCTACAAGTCTCTTGGGGAATGTCTCTATAAGCTTGGCTCACAAACTCCTCCAGCTCCTTCAAGTTGGATGGTTCCGCTGGTGTACAGCAATCTTTAAGTCATACTACAGATTCTCAATTGGATTGAGGTCTGGACATTGACTAGGCCGTTCCAAGACATTTAAATGTTTCCCCTTAAACCACTCGAGTGTTGCTTTAGCAGTATGCTTAAGGTCATTGTCCTGCTGGAAGGTGAACCTCTGTCCCAGTCTCAAATCACCATCATTCTTTCAATTCTGACCAGTTTCCCAGTCCCTGCCGATGAGAAACATCCACACAGCATGATGCTGCCACCACTATGCTTCACTGTGGGGATGGTGTTCTCGGGGTGATGTGAGGTGTTGAGTTTGATCCAGACATAGCGTTTGCCTTGATGGCCAAAAAGCTCAATTATAGTCTCATCTGACCAGAGTACCTTCATACATATAGTCTCCCAAATGTCTTTAGATGAACACCAGACATGTTTGCTAAAGCCTGCTCCATGTAACAGTCAAATTAGCAGCTGCCATTCAGAATCAGCACCTCCCTCTGGCCTCCCCCCAAAACAAGCTGACTTATTCAGTATAAAAGAAAACACAGGATCATCGCCATCAAACCAGGCTCCTCTGATAACAGAATGTTTATGTGTTCTGTTGGTGATCTGTCTCCCAGGCAACGGAACGACAACCATTAACAACATGTGCAACAGACTCCGTTTAATTTAGAATGTTAAATAAACAACAGGGTACCAGAATGCTTTTTGATTTATTTAACCTTTATTTAACCTTTATTTAACCTTTATTTAACCTTTATTTAACTTAGCTAAGTTTTTTTTTAAATGACGGCCTACCAAAAGGCAAAGGCCTCCTGCAGGGACGGGAGCTGGTATTAAAAAATAAATTACAGGACAAAAACACAGACCACGACAAGAGAGACACGACATAGAGAGAGACACTACATAGAGAGACACTACATAGAGAGACACTACATAGAGAGACACTACAACACGACATAGAGAGACACTACAACACTACATAGAGAGACACTACATAGAGAGACACTACAACACGACAGAGAGAGACACTACAACACGACATAGAGAGAGACACTACAACACGACACAGAGAGAGACACTACAACACTACATAAAGAGAGACACTACAACACGACATAGAGAAAGACACTACAACACGACATAGAGAGAGACACTACAACACGACATAGAGAGAGACACTACAACACGACATAGAGAGAGACACTACAACACGACATAGAGAGAGACACTACAACACGACATAGAGAGAGACACTACAACACGACATAGAGAGAGACACTACAACACGACATAGAGAGAGACACTACAACACGACACAGAGAGAGACACTACAACACGACACAGAGAGAGACACTACAACACGACATAGAGAGAGACGTAAGACAACAACATGGTAGCAACACATGAAAACAACATGGTATCAACACAACATGACAACATGGTAGCAACACAACATGGTAGCAACACAACATGACAACACAACATGACAACACAACATGGTAGCAACACAACATGGTAGCAACACAACATGGTAGCAACACAACATGGTAGCAACACAACATGGTAGCAACACAACATGGTAGCAACACAACATGGTAGAAACACAACATGACAACACAACATGGTAGCAACACAACATGACAACAACATTGAAGCAAAACAACAAACATGGTAGCATAAAAAAACCTTTTACAAACATTATTGGGCACAGTCAACAGCACAAAGGGCAAGAAGGTAGAGACAGCAATACATCACGCAAAGCAGCCACAACTGTCAGTAAGAGTGACCATGATTGAGTTTTTAAATGAAGAGATTGAGATAAAACTGTCCAGTTTGAGTGTTTGTTGCAGCTCGTTCCAGTCGCTAGCTGCAGTGAACTGAAAAGACAAGCGAACCAGGGATGTGTGTGCTGCGGGGACCTTTAACAGAATGTGACTGGCAGAACGGGTGTTGTATGTGGAGGATGAGGGCTGCAGTAGATATCTCAGATAGGGGGGAGTGAGGTCTAAGAGGGTTTTATAAATAAGCATCAACCAGTGGGTCTTGCGACGGGTATACAGAGATGACCAGTTTACAGAGGAGTGTAGAGTGCAGTGATGTGTCCAGTAAGGAGCATTGGTGGTAAATCTGATGGCCGAATGGTAAAGAACATCTAGCCACTCGAGAGCACCCTTACCTGCCGATCGATAAATTACGTCTCCGTCATCTAGCATGGGTAGGATCGTCATCTGAATCAGGGTTAGTTTGGCAGCTGGGGTGAAAGAGGATCGATAATTTTTTTATTTCACCTTTATTTAACCAGGTAGGCTAGTTGAGAACAAGTTCTCGTTTGCAACTGCGACCTGGCCAAGTTAAAGCATAGCAGTGTGACACAAACAACAACACAGAGTTACACATGGAGTAAACAATAAACAAGTCAATAACATGGTAGAAAAAAAGCAAATCTATATACAATGTGTGCAAAAGGCATGAGGAGGTAGGCAATAAATAGGCCATAGGAGTAAATAATTACAATTTAGCAGATTAACACTGGAGTGATAAATCATCAGATGATCATGTGCAAATAGAGAGACTGGTGTGCAAAAGAGCAGAAAAGTAAATAAATGAAAACAGTATGGGGGATGAGGTAGGTAAATTGGGTGGGCTATATACCGATGGACTATGTACAGCTGCAGCGATCGGTTAGCTACGATAGAGGAAACCAAGTCTAGATTTAACTTTAGCCTGCAGCTTTGATATGTGCTGAGAGAAGGACAGTCTACCGTCTAGCCATACTCCCAAGTACTTGTATGAGGTGACTACCTCAAGCTCTAAACCCTCAGAGGTAGTAATCACACCGGTGGGGAGAGGGGCATTCTTCTTACCAAACCACATGACCTTTGTTGTGGAGGTGTTCAGAACAAGGTTAAGGGTAGAGAAAGCTGGTTGGACACTAAGAAAGCTTTGTTGTAGAGCATTTAACACAAAATCCAGAGAGGGGCCAGGTGAGTGTAAAGCTGTATCATCGGCATATAAATGGATGAGAGAGCTTCCTACTGCCTGAGCTATGTTGTTGATGTAAATTGAGAAGAGCGTGGGGCCTAGGATTGAGCCTTGGGGTACTCCCTTAGTGACAGGCAGTGGCTAAGACAGCAGATTTTCTGACGTTATACACTGCACTCTTTGAGAAAGGTAGTTAACAAACCAGGCCAACACCAATACTCCTTAGCCGGCCCACTAGAATGGAATGGTCCACCGTATCAAAAGCTTTGGCCAAGTCAATAAAAATAGCAGCACAACATTGCTTAGAATCAAGGGCAATGGTGACATCATTGAGGACCTTTAAGGTTGCAGTGACACATCCATAACCTGAGCAGAAACCAGATACATACCCGAGAGAATACTATAGACATCAAGAAAGCCAGTCAGTTGATTATTGACAAGTTTTTGGTTAAAAAGTTCTGATAAAAAGGGCAAAATTGTAATTGAAATCAGGACAGGTCGTTTCACTGAGCCATTACAAACACAGGCAGTAAAACAGTGAAAACAGTGATCACTAAGGTCATTACAGAAAGCACCAGACTGATACCGATCAGGATTATTTGGGAGGATAACTGTAAGAAAGAAGAAAGGTTTACATCAGTATTCAAAACACTCTTCCTGAACCACGTCTCAGTAATGACCAATACATCTGGAATGGAGCTGTGAACCCACACTTTCAATTGATCCATTTTAGGTAATAAGCTCCTAGTGCAGAAATTTTATTACATTTTCTTTACCTTTAGTTAACCAGGTAGGCCAGTTGATAACAAGTTCTCATTTACAACTGCGACCTGACCAAGATAAAGCAAAGCAGTTCGACACATACAACAACACAGAATTACACATGGAGTAAAACAAACATACAGTCAATAATACAGTAGAAAAGTCTATATACAGTGTGTGCAAATGTAGTATGAATAGTGAGGTAAGGCAATAAATAGGCCATGGTGGCGAAATTATTACAATTTAGCATTAATACTGGAGTGATGGATGTGCAGATGATGAAAGTGCAAGTAGAGACACTGGGGTGCAAAAGAGCAAAAATAAATAACAATGGATGACGTAGTTAGTTGTTTGGGAAGATAAATAAATAAATACAGTATGGGGATGAGGGAGTTGGATGGGCTGTTTACAGATGGGCTCTGTACAGGTGCAGTGATCTGTGAGCTGCTCTGACAGCTGGTGCTTAAAATTAGTGAGGGAGATATGTCTCCAGCTTCAGTGATTTTTGCAATTCATTACAGTCATTGGCAGCAGAGAACTGGAAGGAGAAGCGACCAAAGGAAGAATTGGCTTTGGGGGTGACCAGTGAGCTGAGATAAGGTGGGGCTTTACCTAGCAGAGACTTGTAGATAACCTGTAGCCAGTGGGTTTGGCGACGAGTATGAAGCGAGGGCCAGCCAACGAGAGCGTACAGGTCGCAGTGGTGGGTAGTAAATGGGGCTTTGGTTACAAAACGGACGGCACTGTGATAGACTGCATCCAGTTTGCTGAGTAGAGTGTTGGGGGCTATTTTGTAAATGACATCGCCGAAGTCGAGGATCGGTAGGATGGTCAGTTTTACGAGGGTATGTTTGGCAGCATGAGTGAAGGATGCTTTGTTGCGATATAGGAAGCCGATTCTAGATTTAATTTTGGATTGGAGATGCTTAATGAGTCTGGAAGGAGAGTTTACAGTCTAACCAGACACCTAGGTATTTGTAGTTGTCCACATATTCTAAGTCAGAACCGTCCAGAGTAGTGATGCTGGATGGGTGAGCAGTTGCGGGCAGTGATCGGTTGAAGAGCACACACTACGTTTACTTGCATTTAAGAGTAGCTGGAGGCCACGGAAGGAGAGATGTATGGCATTGAAGCTCATCTGGAGGTTTGTTAACACAGTGTCCTAGGAAGGCCAGAAGTATACAGAATGGTGTCGTCTGCGTAGAGGTGGATCAGAGAATCACCAGCAGCAAGAGCGACATTATTGATGTATACAGAGAAAAGAGTCGGCCCGGGAATTGAACCCTGTGGCACCCCCATAGAGACTGCCAGAGGTCCGGACAACAGGCCCTCCCATTTGACACACTGAACTCTGTCTGAGAAGTAGTTGGTGAACCAGGCGAGGCAATAATTTGAGAAACCAAGGCTGTCGAGTCTGCCAATAAGAATGTGGTGATTAACAGAGTCGAAAGCCTTGGCCAGGTCGATGAAGACGGTTGCACAGTATTGTCTTTTATCGATGGCGGTTATGATATCGTTTAGGACCTTGCGCGTGGCTGAGGTGCACCCATGACCAGCTCTGAAACCAGATTGCATATCAGAGAAGGTGCGGTGGGATTTGAAATGGTCGGTAATCTGTTTGTTAACTTGGCTTTCGAAGACCTTAGAAAGGCAGGGCAGGATGGATATAGGTCTGTAACAGTTTGGGTCTAGAGTGTCTCCCCCTTTGAAGAGGGGGATGACCATGGCAGCTTTCCAATCTTTGGGGATCTCAGACGATACGAAAGAGAGGTTGAACAGGCTAGTAATAGGGGTTGCAACATTTTCGGGCAGATCATTTTAGAAAGAGAGGGTCCAGATTATGGGGATGAGGTAATGAGATGGGTAATGCAAGTTGTGTATACATTATTAAAATGACTAGTGTTCCATTTAATAAAGTGGCCAATGATTTCAAGTTTATGTATATAGGGCAGCAGCCTCTAAGCTGTTAGTGGTGACTATTTAACAGTCTGATGTCCTTGAGATAGAAGCTGTTCTTCTCTCGGTCCCAGCTTTGATGGACCTGTACTGACCTCGCCTTCTGGATGATAGCGGGGTGAACAGGCAATGGCTCGGGTGGTTGTTGTCCTTGATTATCTTTTTTGGCCTTCCTGTGACATCGGGTGGTGTATCTGTCCTGGAAGGTAGATAGTTTGACTGCACCACACGTGATACAACCCGACAAGATGCTCTCAATTGTGCATCTGTAAACGTTTCTGATGGTTTTAGGGGCCAAATTTCTTCAGCTTTCTGAGGTTGAAGAGGTGCTGTAACAATTCTCCACCACACTGTGTGGACCATTTCAGTTTGTCAGTGATGTGTATGTGTATGCCGAGGAACTTAAAACTTTCCACCTTCTCCACTACTGTCCCATCCGATGTGGATAGGGGTCTGCTGTTTCCTGAAGTCCACGATCATCTCCTTTGTTTTGTTGATGTTGAGTGAGAGGTTATTTTCCTGACACCACACTCCGAGGGCCCTCTGCAAACTTGATGATTGAGTTGGAGGCGTGCGTGGCCACGCAGTCATAGTTGAACAGGGAGTACAGGAGGGGGCTGAGCACGCACCCTTGTGGGGCCCCAGTGTTGAGGGTCAGCGAAGTGGAGATGTTGTTACCTACCCTCACCACCTGGGGGGGCCCGTCAGGAAGCCCAGGACTCAGTTGCACAGTGCGGGGTTCAGACCCACAGGGCCCCGAGCTTAGTGATGAGCTTGGAGGGTACTATGGTGTCGAATGCTAAAGAAAAGTCAATGAACAGCATTCTTACATAGGTATTCCTCTTGTCCAGATGGGATAGGGCAGTGTGCAGTGTGATGGGAATTGCATGGTCTGCGGATTTATTGGGGTGGTAAGCAAATTGGAGTGGGTCTAAGGTGACAGGTAAGGTAGAGGTGATTTGATTGTTGAATAGTCTATCAAAGCACTTCATGATGACAGGTAATAGTTCTTGTAGTCTAGTCCATTAAATAAATATATTGTATTTATTTTAACTTTTATTTACACAAGGCAAGTCAGTTAAGAACAAATTCTTATTTATAATGACAGCCTACCCCGGTCAAACACTAACGACGCTGGGCCAATTGTGCGCCGCCCTATGGGACACCCAATCACAGCCAGTTGAGATACAGCCTGGAATGGAACCAGGGTCTGTAGTGACGCCTCTATCACTGAGATGCATTGCCTTAGACCGCTGTGATACAGCCTGGAATGGAACCAGGGTCTGTAGTGACGCCTCTATCACTGAGATGCATTGCCTTAGACCGCTGTGATACAGCCTGGAACGGAACCAGGGTCTGTAGTGACTCCTCTAGCACTGAGATGCAGTGCCTTAGACCGCTGTGATACAGCCTGGAATGGAACCAGGGTCTGTAGTGACGCCTCTAGCACTGAGATGCATTGCCTTAGACCGCTGTGATACAGCCTGGAATGGAACCAGGGTCTGTAGTGACTCCTCTAGCACTGAGATGCAGTGCCTTAGACCGCTGTGATACAGCCTGGAATGGAACCAGGGTCTGTAGTGACGCCTCTACCACTGAGATGCAGTGCCTTAGACCGCTGTGATACAGCCTGGAATGGAACCAGGGTCTGTAGTGACGCCTCTAGCACTGAGATGCAGTGCCTTAGACCGCTGTGATACAGCCTGGAATGGAACCAGGGTCTGTAGTGACGCCTCTAGCACTGAGATGCAGTGCCTTAGACCGCTGTGATACAGCCTGGAATAGAACCAGGGTGTCTGTAGTGACTCCTCTAGCACTGAGATGCAGTGCCTTAGACCGCTGTGATACAGCCTGGAATGGAACCAGGGTCTGTAGTGACTCCTCTAGCACTGAGATGCTGTGATACAGCCTGGAATCGAACCAGGGTCTGTAGTGACTCCTCTAGCACTGCGATGCAGTGCCTTAGACCGCTGTGATACAGCCCGGAATTGAACCAGGGTGTCTGTAGTGACTCCTCTAGCACTGAGATGCTGTGATACAGCCTGGAATCGAACCAGGGTCTGTAGTGACTCCTCTAGCACTGAGATGCGGTGCCTTAGACCGCTGCGCCACTCGGGAGTCTTAAATATCTTATCCAGATAATAGTGTTTGTAAGATGGTTAGTTGTTTTCATATTTATTTGGTGTTTAAGTTCATCATTTAAGTTTAAATCCTTCATTCTGTGTGTCCGTAGGACGGTGTATGTGCGTGCAGGCAAGCGAGTGTGTGTCTCTCTTTCCGGGTCTTTTCGTTTTCAGTTCTATAAGAAATTATCCCTTTGTCCCACCGTTTAAGACACTTGTTGATGCATGGTGTGGTGTAGAATTTCCCTTAAATGCTCCGGTAAACATTGGGCTTACGCTGGGAAACAAAGCACTGACTTTAAAGAGAGCTTTCAAAAGCAACCTCCTACAGCATGTAAACAGAGTAATTGTCCTTGGGAGACTCCCAGCTCCAGCTGAACACAATTATACACCTCACATATACAGTACCAGTCAAAAGTTTGGACACACCTACTCATTCAAGGATTTTTCTTTATTTTTTGCTATTTTCTACATTGTAGAATGATAGTGAAGACATCAAAACTATGAAATAGCACTTATGGAATCATGAAGTAACCAAAAAAATTGTAAAGCAAATCAAAATATATTTTAGATTGAGATTCCTCAAAAAATACCCATCCGTTGCCTTGATAGCAGCTTTGCACACTCTTGGCATTCTCTCAACCAGCTTCATGAGGCAGTCATCTGGAATGCATTTCAATTAACAGGTGGTGCCTTGTTAAAAGTACATTTGTGTGAATTTATTTTCTTCTTAATGCATTTGAGCCAATCAGTTGTGTTGTGACAAGGTAGGGGTGGTATACAGAAGATAGCCCTATTTGGTAAAAGACCAAGTCCATATTATGGCAAGAACTGCTCTAATAAGCAAAGAGAAATGACCGTCCATCATTACTTTAAGACATGAATGTCAGTCATCCCGAAACATTTCAGTTGCAAAAATCATCAAGCTGGCTCGCCCAAATAAATGCTTCACAGAGTTCAAGTAACAGACACATCACAAAATCAACTTTCCAGGTTGAATTGCTGTAAAGAACCCACGACTAAAGGACACCAATAAGAAAAAGAGACTTGCTTGGGCCAAGAAACACGAGCAACGGACATTAGACCGGTGGAAATCTGCCCTTTGGTCTGATGAGTCCAAATGCTAGATTTTTGGTTCCAACCGCTGCGTCTTTGTGAGAAGCAGAGTAGGTGAATGGATGATCTCCAACATTGTGTAGTTCCCACCGTGAAGCATGGAGGAGGAGGTGTGATGGTGTGGTTCCCACCGTGAAGCATGGAGGAGGTGGTGTGATGGTGCTTTGCTGATGACAATGTGATTTATTTAGCCATCCCATCTGGTTTGCGTTTAGTCCCACTATCATTTGTTTTCAACAGGACAATGCCCCAACGCACCTCCAGGCTGTGTAAGGGCTATATGACCAAGAAGGAGAGTGATGGAGTGCTGCATCAGATGACCTGGCCTCCACAATCACCCGACCTCAACCCAATTGAGATGGTTTGGGATGAGTTTGACCGCAGAGTGAAGGAAATGCAGCCAACAAGTGCTCAGCATATGTGGGAACTCCTTCAAGACTGTTGGAAAAGAATTCCTCATGAAGCTGGTTGAGAGAATGCCAAGAGTGTGCAAAGCTGTCATCAAGGCAAAGGGTAGCTTCTATGAAGAATTTTAAATACAAAATGTATTTGTTTAACACTTTTTTGGTTGCTACATGATTCCATATACGTTAGTTCATAGTTTTGATGTCTTCACTATTATGCTACAATGTAAATCCAATTGTATTGGCCACATACACATGGTTAGCAGATGTTATTGCGAGTGTAGCAAAATGCTTGTGCTTCTAGTTATGACAGTGCAGCAATATCTAACAAGTAATATCTAACAATTCCACAACAAATACCTAATACACACAATGTAAGGGGATGGAATAAGAATATGTACATATAAATATAAATATATAGATGTGCGATAGCATCATAGGCAAGATGCAATAGATGGTATAAAATACATTATATACATATGAGGATGTCACGAACGTCGTAATCCTCCTCGTCTGAGGAGGAGTAAGGATCGGACCAAAGCGCAGCGTGGTTTGATGAATACATACTTGATTTATTTAACGAAGACAAAAAACACTAAACAAACTTACAAAACAACAAAACGAACGTGACGCTGTATAACGAAAGTGCAGACACAAGTAACCAACGTATAGACAATAACCCACAACCCACAATACAAAACAGGCTACCTAAATAGGGTTCCCAATCAGAGACAACGCAAAACACCTGCCTCTGATTGAGAACCATATCAGGCCAAACACATAGAAATAGACAAACCAGACATACAACATAGAATGCCCACTCAGATCACACCCTGACCAACCAAAACATAAAACATACAAAACAAACTATGGTCAGGGCGTGACAGAGGAAGGATATGCAAACATTAGTAAAGGGATTTAATTAAAGTGACTAGTGACACCATTATTAAATCCATTTATTAAAGTGGCCAGTGATTTGCGTCTGTATGTTGGCAGCTCTGAGGACGCGGCTAGGGATGCCATCTGGGCCGGTGGCCTTGCGAGGGTTAACACGTTTAAATGTTTTACTCACGTTGGCCAACGTTGAAGGAGAGCCCACAGTCTTTGGTAGCGGCCGTGTCGGTGGCACTGTATTGTCTTTAAAGCGCGCAAAGAAGTTGTTTAATTTGCCTGGGAGTGAGACATCAATGTGCGCGACAGGGCTGGTTTTCGTTTTGTAATCAGTGATTGTCTGTAGATCACTGTTTGTTATCGGTCATGTTTGCAGTCGCCTTGCCATGGATTAAATGCGGTGGTTCATGCTTTCAGTTTTGCGCGAATGCTGCCATCAGTCCACGGTTTCTGGTTGGGGTAGGTTTTAATGGTCTGTTACGCTCAATGAGGACAATTGTAAGGAGTCAGGCGCAGAGAGCAAAGGTAATGGGGAAAAACCACTCTTTAATGTCCAACCAGATGAACAACTGGTAACGTCAAAACATATGGCGTAAAAATCCGACTGGAATAAAGTACACACTGGAAAAATAAATCCAGACTGTGGAAAACCCCAACATACATAAACAACCTCATACACAACAGAAAAGACAAGCCCGCACAAACAGAAACGGGCTAAACGAACTTAAATAGCACCACCCTAACAACCAAACAATAAACAGGTGAAATCAATTAGTCAAAACCAAACGAAAAGGAAAAAGGGATCGGTGGCAGCTAGTAGACCGGCGACGACGACCGCCGAGCGCCACTCGAACAGGGAGGGAAGTCACCTTCGGTAATACTCGTTACATGGTCACAGTGGATACAACATCTCCGACGCTTCTTCCTAATGAACTCACTCACAGAGTCAGCGTATACCTCAATGTTATTGTCTGAGGCTACCCGGAACATATCCCAGTCAACGTGAGATCTAAAGCACTTTTTAAGCGTGGAATCCGATTGGTCAGACCAATGTTGGATAGCCCTGAGCACGGGCGCGAATCTGTTTCAGTTTCTGCCTATAGGAAGGGAGCAACAAGATGGAGTCACGGTCAGATTTGCCGAAGGGAGGGCGGGGGAGGGCCTTGTATGCATCGTGGAAGTTAGAGTAGCAGTGTTTTTGCTCGAGCGCGTACTACAATCAATGTGCTGGTAGAATTCAGGTAGCCTTGTTCTCAAATTAGCTTTGTTAAAATCCCCAGCTACAATAAATGCAGCCTCAGGATATATGGTTTCCAGTTTGCATAGAGTCCAGTGAAGTTCTTTCAGGGCTGTCGAGGTATCTACTTGGGGGTGGGATATACACGGCTGTAATAATCGAAGAGAATTCTCTTGGTAGATAATGCAGTCGGCATTTTATTGTAAGGAATTCTATGTCAGGTGAACAAAAGGACTTGTGTTCCTGTATGTTGTTATGATTACACCATGAGTCGTTAATCATAAGGCATAAACCCCCACCCTTCTTCTTACCAGAGATGTTTGTTTCTGTCGGCGCGATGCGTGAAGAAACCGGGGTGGCTGTACCGACTCTGACAACGTATCCCGAGTGAGCCATGTTTCCATGAAACAGAGAATGTTACAATCTCTGATGTCTCTCCGGAAGGCAACTCGTGCCCTGATTTCGTCCACCTTGTTGTCTAGAGGCGGGACATTGCCGAGTGGTATGCTCGGGAGCGGTGGATGTTGTGCTCTCCTTCTAAGTCTGACCAGTAGTCCGCTCCGTCTGCCTCTCCTGCGGCGACCGCGTTGTTTTGGGTCGGCCTCTGGGATTAGAACCGATGTCCAGGGTGGAGGTCCGAACGAAGGATTCACTTCGGGAAAGTCGTATTCCTGGTCGTAATGTTGGTAAGTTGACGTCATTCTTCATATCCAATAGTTCTTCCCGGCTGTATGTTATAAGACTTAAGATTTTCTGTTGTAACAATGTAAGAAATAATACATAATAAAGCAAATTACTACATAGTTTCCTAAGGACGTGAAGTCAGGCGACCATCTCTGTCGGCGCCATATCTATATATGAATATATATCTGTATCTATATATGAATATATATCTGTATCTATATATGAATATATATCTGTATCTATATATCTACATATCTGTATCTATATATGAATATATATCTGTATCTATATATGAATATATATCTGTATCTATGTATGAATATATATCTGTATCTATATATGAATATATATCTGTATCTATATATCTACATATCTGTATCTATATATGAATATATATCTGTATCTATGTATGAATATATATCTGTATCTATATATCTACATATCTGTATCTATATTTGAATATATATCTGTATCTATATATCTATATCTATATATCTATATATATATCTGTATCTATATTTGATTTATCTTTATTTTAATTAATATAAATAAAAGCATAAATAAATTAAAATCAATTAAAACAATAATTATACTAATAATAACGTTAATTTATGTCCTGTAAAGTTAAAACAAAAACATTGACGGGTGTGTCTGTGTGTTTCCAGCCTCAATGTGTCGCTGGCCTCAGCATACATCCCAAATGGGCCCTATCCCCTATATAGTGCACTACTTTAGACCAGGACCCTATACCCTATACCGTATACCGTATACCGTATGTATGTATGTTTGTATGTATGTATGTATGTATGTATGTATGTATGTATGTATGTATGTATGTATGTATGTATGTATGTATGTATGTATGTATGTATGTATGTATGTATGTATGTATGTATGTATGTATGTATGTATGTTTGTACGCAGTGTGTATGTATGTATGTATGTATTAAGTTAGTACAAAGTGAAAACAGGTTTTTAACAATTTTTCCAAATGTATTAAATTTTAAAAACAGAAATACCTTATTTACATACACTACCGTACATAAGTTTGGGGTCACTTAAAAATGTCCTTGTTTTTGAAAGAAAAGCAATTTTTTGTTCATTAAAATAACATCAAATTGATCAGAAATACAGTGTAGACATTGTTAATGTTGTAAATGACTATTGTAGCTGTAAACGGCAGATTTTTAATGGAATATCTACATAGGCGTACAGAGGCCCGTTATCAGCAACCATCACTCCTGTGTTCCAATGGTACGTTGTGTTAGCTAATCCAAGGTTATCATTTTAAAAGGCTAATTGATCATTCAAAAACACTTTTGCAATTATGTTATGCTATTTTTTTTTTTTAAATTTCACTCTTTATGTGATGCGCAATGCAGAAAACGCCAGATAATAATAATTTAATTACCATAGTGAATTATTGTAATGGTTGTTTATGTGTCAATTGGTGATTTGACATGAAAATAACATTTAATTCATTAATTCACAGAACAAAAATATAAATGCAACATGAAAGAATTTTAAATAGTTACGGTTCATATAAGGAAATCAGTCAATTTAAATAAATTAATTAGGCCCTAATCTATGGATTTCACATGACTGGGAATACAGATATGTATCTGTTGGTCACAGATATAAAAAGGTAGGGGTGTTGATCATAAAACCATCAGTATCTGGTGTGACCATCATTTAGCCTCATGCAGTGAGACACATCTCCTTCACATAGAGTTGATCAGCCTGTTGATTGTGGCCTGTGGAATGTTGTCCCATTCCACTTCAATGGCTGTGAGAAGTTGATGGATATTGAACTGGAACCACGCTGTCGTACACGTCGATCCAGAGCATCCCAAACATGCTCAATGGGTGACATGTCTGGTGAGTATGCAGACCATGGAAGAACTGGGACATTTTCAGCTTCCAGGAATTGTGTACAGATCCTTGTGACACGGGGCTGTGCATTATCTATCATGCTGAAACATGAGGTGATGGCGGAGGATGAATGGCACAACAATGGGGATTCAAAATCTCATCACGGTATCTCTGTGCATTCAAATTGCCATCGATAAAATGCAATTGTGTTTGTTGTCCGTAGCTTATGCCTGCCCATACCATCACCCCCATGTTCACAACGTTGATATCAGCAAACCACTCGCGCACATGACGCCATACATGCTGTTTGCCATCTGCCCGGTACAGTTGAAACCGGGATTCATCCGTGAAGTACACACTTCTCCAGCGTGCCAGTGGCCATTGAAGGTGAGCATTTACCCACTGAAGTCGGTTACGACACCTAGCTGCAGTCAGGTCAAGACCCTGGTGAGGACAACGAGCATGCAGAAGAGCTTCCCTGAGACGGTTTCTGACAGTTTGTGTGTGAAATTCTTCAGTTGTGCAAACCCACAGTTTCATCAGCTGTCCGGGTGACTGGTCTCAGACGATCCCACTGGTAAAGAAGCCGGATAAGGAGCTCCTGGGCTGCTGCGGTTACTCGTGGTCAGGGGCTCAACTTTCACTGGGCACGGGTGAGACATAACACCCCCCCCCCCCAGAATTCTGGAATTGTTTTTTTTTGTCCCCCCCCCCCAGTTTTAGCATTGCACTGTGATACAAAAACTCCGTGTTGGTGTGCTTTAGGACCATGTGGAGGCCTCAGAGCCGTATTGGTGTGCTTTAGGACCATGTGGAGGCCTCAGAGCCGTATTGGTGTGCTTTAGGACCATGTGGAGGCCTCAGAGCCGTATTGGTGTGCTTTAGGACCATGTGGAGGCCTCAGAGCCGTATTGGTGTGCTTTAGGACCATGTGGAGGCCTCAGAGCCGTATTGGTGTGCTTTAGGACCATGTGGAGGCCTCAGAGCCGTATTGGTGTGCTTTAGGACCATGTGGAGGCCTCAGAGCCGTATTGGTGTGCTTTAGGACCATGTGGAGGCCTCAGAGCCGTATTGGTGTACTTTAGGACCATGTGGAGGCCTCAGAGCCGTATTGGTGTGCTTTAGGACCATGTGGAGGCCTCAGAGAGGAAGGCTGTTTTTGGAGGCCATCTGTAATTAACACCGCCGCAGACGCCACAAAGCCTGAGGCAGCTGTTGTCTGTGTGTTGTGCTTTTTCTCTTTATTTGGCTGACAAGGCCCTATTCCCTATATAGTCCAATACTTTAGACCAGAGCCCTATTCCCTATATAGTGCACTACTTTAGACCAGAGCCCTATTCCCTATATAGTGCACTACTTTAGACCAGGGCCCTATTCCCTATATAGTCCACTACTTTAGACCAGAGCCCTATTCCCTATATAGTCCAATACTTTAGACCAGAGCCCTATTCCCTATATAGTGCACTACTTTAGACCAGAGCCCTATTCCCTATATAGTGCACTACTTTAGACCAGGGCCCTATTCCCTATATAATGCACTACTTTAGACCAGGGCCCTATTCCCTATATAGTGCACTACTTTAGACCAGGGCCCTATTCCCTATGTAGTCCACTACTTTAGACCAGGGCCCTATTCCCTATGTAGTGCACTACTTTAGACCAGGGCCCTATTCCCTATATAGTGCACTACTTTAGACCAGGGCCCTATTCCCTATATAGTGCACTACTTTAGACCAGGGCCCTATTCCCTATATAGTGCACTACTTTAGACCAGGGCCATATTCCCTATGTAGTCCACTACTTTAGACCAGGGCCCTATTCCCTATGTAGTGCACTACTTTAGACCAGGGCCCTATTCCCTATATAGTGCACTACTTTAGACCAGGGCCCTATTCCCTATATAGTGCACTACTTTAGACCAGTCCCTATTCCCTATATAGTCCACTACTTTAGACCAGGACCCTATTCCCTATATAGTGCACTACTTTAGACCAGGGCCCTATTCCCTATATAGTACACTACTTTAGACCAGGGCCCTATTCCCTATATAGTGCACTACTTTAGACCAGGGCCCCATTCCCTATATAGTGCACTACTTTAGACCAGAGCCCTATTCCCTATATAGTGCACTACTTTAGACCAGGGCCCTATTCCCTATATAGTCCACTACTTTAGACCAGGACCCTATTCCCTATATAGTGCACTACTTTAGACCAGGGCCCTATTCCCTATATAGTGCACTACTTTAGACCAGGGCCCTATTCCCTATATAGTACACTACTTTAGACCAGGGCCCTATTCCCTATATAGTACACTACTTTAGACCAGAGCCCTATTCCCTATGTAGTCCACTACTTTAGACCAGAGCCCTATTCCCTATGTAGTCCACTACTTTAGACCAGGGCCCTATTCCCTATATAGTGCACTACTTTAGACCAGAGCACTATTCCCTATATAGTGCACTACTTTAGACCAGAGCCCTATTCCCTATATAGTACACTACTTTAGACCAGGGCCCTATTCCCTATATAGTGCACCACTATAGAACAGAGCCCTATTCCCTATATAGTGCACTACTTTAGACCAGGACCCTATTCCCTATATAGTGCACTACTTTAGACCAGGGCCCTATTACCTATATAGTGCACTACTTTAGATCAGGGCCCTATTCCCTATATAGTGCACTACTTTAGACCAGGGCCCTATTCCCTGTATAGTGCACTACTTTAGACCAGGGCCCTATTCCCTGTATAGTGCACTACTTTAGACCAGGGCCCTATTCCCTATATAGTCCACTACTTTAGACCAGGGCCCTATTCCCTATATAATGCACTACTTTAGACCAGGGCCCTATTCCCTATATAATGCACTACTTTAGACCAGGGCCCTATTCCCTATATAGTGCACTACTTTAGACCAGGGCCCTATTCCCTATATAGTGCACTACTTTAGACCAGGGCCCTATTCCCTATATAATGCACTACTTTAGACCAGGGCCCTATTCCCTATATAATGCACTACTTTAGACCAGGGCCCTATTCCCTATATAGTGCACTACTTTAGACCAGGGCCCTATTCCCTATATAGTCAACTACTTTAGACCAGGGCCCTATTCCCTATATAGTGCACTACTTTAGACCAGGGCCCTATTCCCTATATAGTCCACTACTTTAGACCAGGACCCTATTCCCTATGTAGTGCACTACTTTAGACCAGGGCCCTATTCCCTATATAGTCCACTACTTTAGACCAGGGCCCTATTCCCTATATAGTCCATTACTTTAGACCAGGACCCTATTCCATATATAGTGCACTACTTTAGACCAGGGTCCTATTCCCTATATAGTCCACTACTTTAGACCAGAGCCCTATTCCCTATATAGTCCACTACTTTAGACCAGGGCCCTAATCCCTATATAGTGCACTACTTTAGACCAGGGCCCTATTCCCTATATAGTCCACTACTTTAGACCAGGACCCTATTCCCTATGTAGTGCACTACTTTAGACCAGGGCCCTATTCCCTATACAGTCCACTACTTTAGACCAGGACCCTATTCCCTATATAGTGCACTACTTTAGAACAGAGCCCTATTCCCTATATAGTGCACTACTTTAGACCAGGGCCCTATTAACTATATAGTCCACTACTTTAGACCAGGGCCCTATTCCCTATATAGTGCACTACTTTAGACCAGGGCCCTATTCCCTATATAGTGCACTACTTTAGACCAGGGCCCTATTCCCTATATAGTGCACTACTTTAGACCAGGGCCCTATTCCCTATATAGTGCACTACTTTAGACCAGGGCCCTATTCCCTATATAGTGCACTACTTTAGACCAGGGCCCCATTCCCTATATAGTGCACTACTTTAGACCAGGGCCCTATTCCCTATATAGTGCACTACTTTAGACCAGGGCCCTATTCCCTATATAGTGCACTACTTTAGACCAGGGCCCTATTCCCTATATAGTGCACTACTTTAGACCAGGGCCCTATTCCCTATATAGTGCACGACGTTAGACCAGGGCCCTATTCCCTATATAGTGCACTACTTTAGACCAGGGCCCTATTCCCTATATAGTCCACTACTTTAGACCAGGACCCTATTCCCTATGTAGTGCACTACTTTAGACCAGGGCCCTATTCCCTATATAGTCCACTACTTTAGACCAGGACCCTATTCCCTATATAGTGCACTACTTTAGACCAGAGCCCTATTCCCTATATAGTGCACTACTTTAGACCAGGGCCCTATTAACTATATAGTCCACTACTTTAGACCAGGGCCCTATTCCCTATATAGTGCACTACTTTAGACCAGGGCCCTATTCCCTATATAGTGCACTACTTTAGACCAGGGCCCTATTCCCTATATAGTGCACTACTTTAGACCAGGGCCCTATTCCCTATATAGTGCACTACTTTAGACCAGGGCCCTATTCCCTATATAGTGCACTACTTTAGACAAGGACCCTATTCCCTATATAGTGCACTACTTTAGACCAGGACCCTATTCCCTATGTAGTGCACTACTTTAGACCAGGGCCCTATTCCCTATATAGTGCACTACTTTAGACCAGGGCCCTATTCCCTATATAGTGCACTACTTTAGACCAGGGCCCTATTCCCTATATAGTGCACTACTTTAGACCAGGGCCCTATTCCCTATATAGTGCACTACTTTAGACCAGGGCCCTATTCCCTATATAGTGCACTACTTTAGACCAGGGCCCTATTCCCTATATAGTGCACTACTTTAGACAAGGACCCTATTCCCTATATAGTGCACTACTTTAGACCAGGACCCTATTCCCTATATAGTGCACTACTTTAGACCAGGGCCCTATCCCTATATAGTGTACTACTTTAGACCAGGGCCCTATTCCCTATATAGTGCACTACTTTAGACCAGGGCCCTATTCCCTATATAGTCCAATACTTTAGACCAGGGCCCTATTCCCTATATAGTGCACTACTTTAGACCATAGCCCTATTCCCTATATAGTCCAATACTTTAGACCAGGGCCCTATTCCCTATATAGTCCAATACTTTAGACCAGGGCCCTATTCCCTATATAGTCCACTACTTTAGATCAGGGCCCTATTCCCTATATAGTCCACTACTATAGACCAGGACCCTATTCCCTATATAGTGCACTACTTTAGACCAGGGCCCTATTCCCTATATAGTGCACTACTTTAGACCAGGGCCCTATTCCCTATATAGTGCACTACTTTAGACCAGAGCCCTATTCCCTATATAGTACAGTACTTTTAACCAGGGCCCTATTCCCTATATAGTGCACTACTATAGACCAGGGCCCTTTTTCCTATATAGTGCACTACTTTAGACCAGGGCCCTATTCCCTATATAGTGCACTACTATAGACCAGGGCCCTATTCCCTATATAGTGCACTACTTTAGACCAGGGCCCTATTCCCTATATAGTCCACTACTTTAGACCAGGGCCCTATTCCCTATATAGTGCACTACTTTAGACCAGGGCCCTATTCCCTATATAGTGCACTACTATAGACCAGGGCCCTATTCCCTATATAGTCCACTACTTTAGACCAGAGCCCTATTCCCTATATAGTGCACTACTTTAGACCAGAGCCCTATTCCCTATATAGTGCACTACTTTAGACCAGAGCCCTATTCCCCATATAGTGCACTACTTTAGACCAGGACCCTATTCCCTATATAGTGCACTACTTTAGACCAGGGCCCTATTCCCTATATAGTGCACTACTTTAGACCAGGACCCTATTCCCTATATAGTGCACTACTTTAGACCAGGGCCCTATTCCCTATATAGTGCACTACTTTAGACCAGGACCCGGGTTATTATACAAGGTAGCTGCTGTTTGACTTAACAGAAAAACGTTTTTATTCCCAGTGCTCAGTTAGTAGTGTAACTTGACATGCAACATTAGCTAATGCATGTTTCATCCCCTCTCGACTGATGTTCTGTCGACAGTGAATGAACTAGCTAGCTAGCTAATAGCTAGCACAGCCAGTTCAGCTCTAGCCTCCAGCAATCTGTCAGGTATCTAACAGCTGCTGTGTGTATAGAACTGTTTGGTAGCCTGCTTGTCCTGTTTCAACAGAAGTCAATTCAATTGGCTAGTTGATGTATCATTAGAGCCAAAAGTTGCCTAACGTTAGCTAGCTAACTAGCGCACTAACTTTAGCTATTATTTTTTTGCCTCAATCACACTAGACCTGACTCAAATCAAATCAAATGTTATTTGTCACATGCACCGAATACAACAGGTGTAGACCTGACCGTGAAATGCTTACTTACAAGCACTTAAACAACAATGCAGTTCAAGAAAGAGATAAGAAAATATTTGTTAAATAAAACAAAAAATAACACAAAATAACAACAACGAGGCTATATACAGGGGGTACCGGTACAGAGTCAATGTGGAGGCTATATACAGGGGGTACCGGTACAGAGTCAATGTGGAGGCTATATACAGGGGGTACTGGTACAGAGTCAATGTGGAGGCTATATACAGGGGGTACCGGTACAGAGTCAATGTGGAGGCTATATACAGGGGGTACCGGTACAGAGTCAATGTGGAGGCTATATACAGGGGGTACTGGTACAGAGTCAATGTGGAGGCTATATACAGGGGGTACCGGTACAGAGTCAATGTGGAGGCTATATACAGGGGGTACTGGTACAGAGTCAATGTGGAGGCTATATACAGGGGGTACCGGTACAGAGTCAATGTGGAGGCTATATACAGGGGGTACCGGTACAGAGTCAATGTGGAGGCTATATACAGGGGGTACTGGTACAGAGTCAATGTGGAGGCCATATACAGGGGGTACTGGTACAGAGTCAATGTGGAGGCTATATACAGGAGGTACTGGTACAGAGTCAATGTGCGAGGGTACAGGTTAGTCAAGGTAATTTCTACATGTAGGTAGGGGTGAAGTGACTCTGCATAGATAGTAGACAGCGTGTAGCAGCGGTGTAAAAACAAATGGGGGGGGGGGGGTAGTCAATGTAAACAGTCCGGGTGGGCTTTTGATTAGTTATTCATCCGTCTTATAGCTTGGGGGTAGAAGCTGTTAATGAGCCTTTTGGTCCTAGACTTGGCGCTCCGGCACCGCTTGCCGTGGGGTAGCAGAGAGAACAGTCTATGAAATTGGGTGACTGGAGACTTTGACCATTTTCTGGTCCTTCCTCTGACACCGCCTAGTAAATAGGTCCTGGATGGCAGGAAGCTTGGCCCCAGTGATGTCTTGGGACATACACAGTACCCTCTGTAGTGCTTTGCTGTCAGATGCCTGAGCAGTTGCCATATCAGGTGGTGATGCAACCAGTCAGGATGCTCTCGATGGTGCAGCTGTAGACATTTTTGGGGATCTGGGGACCCATACCAAAATGGGAAAAGGTGTTGTCCCTCTTCACGACTGTCTTGGTGTGTTTGGACCATGATAGTTTGTTGGTGATGTGGACACCAAGGAACTTGAGTTTGAGTTTGAGTTTATTTGTACAGGGACAGTGCACATTAATCAACGTTTCAGTAAAAGTGCCGGTTTTAGCCAGCCGGCTAACTTTCAACCACAGTCCCTGGGCAGGTTATTAGAGGTCCCTGGGCAGGTTATTAGAGGTCCCTGGGCAGGTTATTAGAGGTCCCTGGGCAGGTTATTAGAGGTCCCTGGGCAGGTTATTAGAGGTCCCTGGGCAGGTTATTAGAGGTCCCTGGGCAGGTTATTAGAGGTCCCTGGGCAGGTTATTAGAGGTCCCTGGGCAGGTTATTAGAGGTCCCTGGGCAGGTTATTAGAGGTCCCTGGGCAGGTTATTAGAGGTCCCTGGGCAGGTTATTAGAGGTCCCTGGGCAGGTTATTAGCAGGTTACTTGAAATTCTTGACCCGCTCCACTACAGCCCCATCGATGTTAATGGGGGCCTGCTCGGCCCGCCTTTTCCTGTAGTCCACAAATCAGCTCCTTAGTCTTGCTCGCATTGAGGGAGAGGTTTTTGTCCTGACACCAGGTTGTTTCATTGTTGTCGGTGATTAGGCCGACCACCTTTGTGTCGTCAGCAAACTTAATGATGGTGTTGGAGTCGTGTTTGTCCACACAGTCATGGGTGAACAGGGAGTACAGGAGGGGACTGAGCACGCACCACTGAGGGGCCCCAGTGTTGAGGATCAGCGTGGCGGATGTGTAGTTACCTACCCTCACCACCTGGGGGCGGCCCGTCAGGAAGTCCAGGATCCAGTTGCAGAGGGAGGTGTTTAGTCCCAGGGTCCTTAGCTTAGTGATGAGCTTTGTGGGCACTATGGTGATGATCGCTGAGCTGTAGTCAATGAACAGCATTCTCACATATGTGTTCCTTTTGTCCAGGTGGGAAAGGACAGTGTGGAGTGCAATAGAGATTGCGTCATCTGTGGATCTGTGGTATGCAAATTGGAGTGGGTCTAGGGTTTCTGGGATGATGGTGTTGCTGTGAGCCATTACCAGCCTTTCAAAGCATTTCATGGCTACACACGTGAGTGCTATGGGTCGGTAGTCATTTAGGCAGGTTACCTTCGCGTCCTTAGGCACAGGGACTATGGTGGTCTGCATGAAACATGTAGGTATTACAGACTCGGTCAGGGAGAGGTTGAAAATGTCAGTGAAGACACTTGCCAGTTGGTCAGTGCATGCTCGCCGTACACGTCCTGATAATCCGTCTGGCCCTGCGGCTTTGTGAATGTTGACCTGTTTAAAGGTCTTGCTCACATCGGCTATCGAGAGCGTTATCACACAGTCGTCCGGGAACAACTGGTTATCTCATGCATGCTTCAGTGTTGTTTGCCTTGAAGCGAGCATAAAAGGCATTTAGCTCGTCTGGTAGGCTCGCGTCACTGGGCAGCTCGCGTCTGGGTTTCCCTTTATAGTCCGTAATAGTTTTCAAGCCCTGCTACATCCGATGAGCGTCAGAGCCGATGTAGTAGGATTCAATCTTAATCCTGTATTGATGCGTTGCCTGTTTGATAGTTCTTCTGAGGACATAGCGGGATTTCTTATAAGTGTTTGGATTAGTGTCCCGCTCCTTGAAAGCGGCAGCTCTGGCCTTTAGCTCAGTGCGGATGTTGCCTGTATTCCATGGCTTCTGGTTGGGATATGTACGTACAGTCACTGTGGGGATGACGTCATCAATGCACTTATTGATGAAGCCAATGACTGAAGTGGTGTATTCCTCAATGACATTGGATGAATCTCGGGAACATATTCCAGTCTGTGCTGCAAAACAGTCCTGTACATCATCTGACCACTTTCTATTGAGCAAGTCACTGCTACTTCCTGCTTTAGTTTTTGCTTGTTAGCAGGAATCAGGAGGATAGAATTCTGATCAGATATGCCAAATGGAGGGTGAGGGAGAGCTTGCACGCGTCTCTGTGTGTGGAGTAAAGGTGGTCTAGAGTTTTTATTCCTCTGATTGCACATGTGACAGACTGGTAGAAATGAGGGAAAACGGATTTAAGTTTCCCTGCTTTCAAATCACCGGCCACTAGGAGCGCCGCCTCTGGGTGAGTGGTTTCCTGTTTGCTTATTTCCTTATAGAGTTGGTTGAGTGCGGTCTTAGAGCATCGGTCTGTGGTGGTAAATAGACGGCTAAGGTATTCAACTCGAGACTTCCTTAATATTAGAGATCGTTCACCAACTGTTGTTGACAAAGAGATACACACTGCTAGATGTGTTTTATCCATGTCCTTGTCTAGCCACGACTCCGTGAAACATATGATATTACAGTTCTTCAGGTCCCGTTGATAGGATAGTCTCGAACGGAGCTCGTCCAGTTTATTCTCCAGTGATTGTACGTTTGCCAATACAACGGATGGCGGAGGCGGTTTATGTACTCGCTGATGTAGTTCCGTCAGAGTGACCTCACGTCGGCCTCTCTCTTACGTTGCCTTTTTCGGGTCTCTGGGATTAGGGCCTTGTCCGAGGTGAGCAGTACGTCCTGCGCCTCTGACTCGTCGAAGTAGAAATCTTCATCCAAATGGAGGTTAGCGATCGCTGTTCGGATGTCCAGAATCTCTTTTCGTTCAAAGAAAACGATGGCGTACTGTATTATGTACATTATGTACAAAAAAAACAAATATCAGAATTGGTCAGGAGCCTGTAAAATAGCTGCTATGGAATGCAGCTTCATTTTCTATCGTTTCATCCTAATGTTAGATAAAAACCCTAACTAGAACTTAATGAGCATCGTAGCTAATGTTCGGAGAATTTTACCGTTTTGCTGACCATTTTCCTTCTGGCTGACGGGGTTCCTTCTGGCTGACGGGGTTCCTTCTGGCTGACGGGGTTCCTTCGGGCTGACGGGGTTCCTTCTGGCTGACGGGGTTCCTTCTGGGCTGACGGGGTTCCTTCTGGCTGACGGGGTTCCTTCGGGCTGACGGGGTTCCTTCTGGCTGACGGGGTTCCTTCGGGCTGACGGGGTTCCTTCGGGCTGACGGAGTTCCTTCGGGCTGACGGGGTTCCTTCTGGCTGACGGGGTTCCTTCGGGGCTGACGGGGTTCCTTCGGGGCTGACGGGGTTCCTTCGGGCTGACGGGGTTCCTTCTGGCTGACGGGGTTCCTTCGGGCTGACGGGGTTCCTTCTGGCTGACGGGGTTCCTTCTGGGCTGACGGGGTTCCTTCTGGCTGACGGGGTTCCTTCGGGCTGACGGGGTTCCTTCTGGCTGACGGGGTTCCTTCGGGCTGACGGGGTTCCTTCGGGCTGACGGAGTTCCTTCGGGCTGACGGGGTTCCTTCTGGCTGACGGGGTTCCTTCGGGGCTGACGGGGTTCCTTCGGGGCTGACGGGGTTCCTTCGGGCTGACGGGGTTCCTTCGGGCTGACGGGGTTCCTTCGGGCTGACGGGGTTCCTTCGGGCTGACGGGGTTCCTTCGGGCTGACGGAGTTCCTTCTGGCTGACTGGGTTCCTTCTGGCTGACGGAGTTCCTTCTGGCTGACGGGGTTCCTTCTGGCTGACGGGGTTCCTTCGGGCTGACGGGGTTCCTTCGGGCTGACGGAGTTCCTTCTGGCTGACGGGGTTCCTTCTGGCTGACGGGGTTCCTTCGGGCTGACGGGGTTCCTTCGGGGCTGACGGGGTTCCTTCGGGCTGACGGGGTTCCTTCGGGCTGACGGGGTTCCTTCGGGCTGACGGGGTTCCTTCTGGCTGACGGGGTTCCTTCTGGCTGACGGGGTTCCTTCTGGCTGACGGGGTTCCTTCTGGCTGACGGGGTTCCTTCGGGCTGACGGGGTTCCTTCTGGCTGACGGGGTTCCTTCTGGCTGACGGGGTTCCTTCGGGCTGACGGGGTTCCTTCGGGCTGACGGGGTTCCTTCGGGCTGACGGGGTTCCTTCTGGCTGACGGGGTTCCTTCGGGCTGACGGGGTTCCTTCGGGCTGACGGGGTTCCTTCTGGCTGACTGGGTTCCTTCTGGCTGACTGGGTTCCTTCTGGCTGACTGGGTTCCTTCTGGCTGACTGGGTTCCTTCTGGCTGACGGAGTTCCTTCGGGCTGACTGGGTTCCTTCTGGCTGACGGGGTTCCTTCGGGCTGACGGGGTTCCTTCTGGCTGACGGGGTTCCTTCTGGCTGACGGGGTTCCTTCTGGCTGACGGGGTTCCTTCTGGCTGACGGGGTTCCTTCTGGCTGACGGGGTTCCTTCTGGCTGACGGAGTTCCTTCTGGCTGACGGGGTTCCTTCTGGCTGACGGGGTTCCTTCTGGCTGACGGGGTTCCTTCTGGCTGACGGGGTTCCTTCTGGCTGACTGGATTCCTTCTGGCTGACGGAGTTCCTTCTGGCTGACTGGATTCCTTCGGCTGAGAGGGTTCCTAATCTGTGTGGAAGAGACCGAGGAGAAGAAGAGGGAAGAAAGGAAAGAGGGGGTAGAGGGTAAAGAAGAGAAAAGAAGAAGATCCCTGATCCTCTGTAGGAACACACGACTAAGTGGAAGATCCCTGATCCTCTGTAGGAACACAAGACTGAGTGGGAGATCCCTGATCCTCTGTAGGAACACAAGACTGAGTGAGAGATCCCTGATCCTCTGTAGGAACACAAGACTGAGTGGGAGATCCCTGATCCTCTGTAGGAACACAAGACTGAGTGGGAGATCCCTGATCCTCTGTAGGAACACAAGACTGAGTGGGAGATCCCTGATCCTCTGTAGGAACACAAGACTGAGTGGAAGATCCCTGATCCTCTGTAGGAACACAAGACTGAGTGGGAGATCCCTGATCCTCTGTAGGAACACAAGACTGAGTGGGAGATCACTGATCCTCTGTAGGAACACAAGACTGAGTGGGAGATCCCTGATCCTCTGTAGGAACACAAGACTGAGTGGGAGATCCCTGATCCTCTGTAGGAACACAAGACTGAGTGGGAATGTTTTCGTCACCAACAGAAACAGGTAACTAAAAAGTGAACGGACTAACTCTTTACCAATCACTCTTCAGTGGAATCAGACGGTACAGCTTTGAACCTGTAGAATGGAAGAAATAACAGGTAGTGCAGAGCACACACACACACACACACACACACACACACACACACACACACACAGACACACACACACCACACACACACACACACACACACACACACACACACACACCACACACACACACACACACACACACACACACACACACACACACACACACACACACAGCAGGTCAACCACACAGGTCAGACATCTCTCCTCCAGATCAGGGACCAGCCAGGAGAACCAGAGGGCCAACAGATCACTGCTAGAGACCACCTCCCAAATTCAACGCTATTCCCTATGTAGTGCACTACTTTTGACCGGTGCCCTACAGGGTAGTATCCAGTGCCCAGCGGGCTCAGGTCAATAGTAGTGCCCTATGTAGGGAATAGTGTTCCATTTGGGCCGCAGATATAGAGGCCTGCTGCTCGCCACTCACATCTGGAATCACTATTCAACACACAATGACCATGAAGGCCGTTTAAGTCTAACACTCAGCAGACACAGTGTTCAGAGCAGTGATGGTTAAATTGTGATCCCACTTGCCCTTTCAAGGGAACCAATATTTAGAGCCACAAACAACTGACAGAGAAGAGAAATGGAGACAACATAGAGCTGAGGGAACAAACTAAATGACGGCACGAAAAAGGAATCATCTTCTGGGGATTAAATGGGGATTGTTAATCACAGAAATCAAGTGTTTTTTCAAAAAACTATACTCTTAAAATAATCATGAGCATGTATTTCATTTTGTTCTCACCCTAAAAACTCAGAGTGATCTTATAATACAAAAAAAAGAGGATACTGCAGTACACAGGCAGTTATAGAACAAGACGATACTGTAATGAGGATATTGCAGCACAAGGGCAGCTAGATATAGAACAATACCATTTAGCGTCTGCTAAATGACTAAAAAAAAAAAAAAAAAAAAAAAGATACTGTAATGAGGATACTGTAATGATACTGTAATGAGGATACTGTAATGAGGATACTGTAATGAGGATACTGTAATGAGGATACTGTAATGAGGATACTGTAGTGATACTGTAATGAGGATACTGTAGTGAGGATACTGTAATGAGGATACTGTAATGATACTGTAATGATACTGTAATGATGATACTGTAATGAGGATACTGTAATGATACTGTAATGATGATACTGTAATGAGGATACTGTAATGATACTGTAATGAGGATACTGTAATGATACTGTAATGAGGATACTGTAATGATACTGTAATGAGGATACTGTAATGATGATACTGTAATGAGGATACTGTAATGATACTGTAATGATGATACTGTAATGAGGATACTGTAATGAGGATACTGTAATGATACTGTAATGAGGATACTGTAATGATGATACTGTAATGAGGATACTGTAATGATACTGTAATGAGGATACTGTAATGAGGATACTGTAATGAGGATACTGTAATGATACTGTAATGATGATACTGTAATGAGGATACTGTAATGATACTGTAATGATACTGTAATGATACTGTAATGATGATACTGTAATGATACTGTAATGATGATACTGTAATGATACTGTAATGATGATACTGTAATGATACTGTAATGATGATACTGTAATGAGGATACTGTAATGATACTGTAATGATACTGTAATGATACTGTAATGATGATACTGTAATGATGATACTGTAATGATACTGTAATGATGATACTGTAATGATACTGTAATGATGATACTGTAATGATACTGTAATGAGGATACTGTAATGATACTGTAATGAGGATACTGTAATGATACTGTAATGATGATACTGTAATGAGGATACTGTAATGAGGATACTGTAATGAGTATACTGTAATGAGGATACTGTAATGATACTGTAATGATACTGTAATGAGGATACTGTAATGATACTGTAATGAGGATACTGTAATGAGGATACTGTAATGAGGATACTGTAATGAGGATACTGTAATGATACTGTAATGATACTGTAATGATACTGTAATGATACTGTAATGATGATACTGTAATGATACTGTAATGATGATACTGTAATGATGATACTGTAATGATGATACTGTAATGATGATACTGTAATGATGATACTGTAATGATGATACTGTAATGATACTGTAATGATGATACTGTAATGAGGATACTGTAATGATACTGTAATGATACTGTAATGAGGATACTGTAATGATACTGTAATGATGATACTGTAATGAGGATACTGTAATGATACTGTAATGATACTGTAATGAGGATACTGTAATGAGGATACTGTAATGATGATACTGTAATGATACTGTAATGAGGATACTGTAATGAGGATACTGTAATGAGGATACTGTAATGAGGATACTGTAATGATACTGTAATGAGGATACTGTAATGATACTGTAATGAGGATACTGTAATGATACTGTAATGATACTGTAATGAGGATACTGTAATGATACTGTAATGAGGATACTGTAATGATACTGTAATGAGGATACTGTAATGAGCATACTGTAATGATACTGTAATGAGGATACTGTAATGATACTGTAATGATACTGTAATGAGGATACTGTAATGATACTGTAATGAGGATACTGTAATGATACTGTAATGATACTGTAATGAGGATACTGTAATGAGGATACTGTAATGAGGATACTGTAATGAGGATACTGTAATGAGGATACTGTAATGATACTGTAATGATACTGTAATGATGATACTGTAATGAGGATACTGTAATGAGGATACTGTAATGAGGATACTGTAATGATGATACTGTAATGATACTGTAATGAGGATACTGTAATGATGATACTGTAATGATACTGTAATGAGGATACTGTAATGATGATACTGTAATGATACTGTAATGAGGATACTGTAATGAGGATACTGTAATGATACCGTAATGAGGATACTGTAATGATGATACTGTAATGATACTGTAATGAGGATACTGTAATGATACTGTAATGATACTGTAATGAGGATACTGTAATGAGGATACTGTAATGAGGATACTGTAATGAGGATACTGTAATGAGGATACCGTAATGAGGATACTGTAATGAGGATACTGTAATGATACTGTAATGAGGATACTGTAATGAGGATACTGTAATGATACTGTAATGAGGATACCGTAATGAGGATACTGTAATGAGGATACTGTAATGATACTGTAATGAGGATACTGTAATGATACTGTAATGATACTGTAATGAGGATACTGTAATGAGGATACTGTAATGAGGATACTGTAATGATACTGTAATGATACTGTAATGATACTGTAATGATGATACTGTAATGAGGATACTGTAATGAGGATACTGTAATGATGATACTGTAATGATACTGTAATGAGGATACTGTAATGAGGATACTGTAATGATACTGTAATGATACTGTAATGATACTGTAATGATACTGTAATGAGGATACTGTAATGAGGATACTGTAATGAGGATACCGTAATGAGGATACTGTAATGAGGATACTGTAATGATACTGTAATGAGGATACTGTAATGAGGATACTGTAATGATACTGTAATGAGGATACCGTAATGAGGATACTGTAATGAGGATACTGTAATGATACTGTAATGAGGATACTGTAATGATACTGTAATGATACTGTAATGAGGATACTGTAATGAGGATACTGTAATGAGGATACTGTAATGATACTGTAATGATACTGTAATGATACTGTAATGATGATACTGTAATGAGGATACTGTAATGAGGATACTGTAATGAGGATACTGTAATGAGGATACTGTAATGAGGATACTGTAATGATACTGTAATGATACTGTAATGATACTGTAATGATACTGTAATGAGGATACTGTAATGAGGATACTGTAATGATACCGTAATGAGGATACTGTAATGAGGATACTGTAATGAGGATACTGTAATGATACTGTAATGATACTGTAATGATGATACTGTAATGAGGATACTGTAATGATACTGTAATGAGGATACTGTAATGAGGATACTGTAATGATACTGTAATGATACTGTAATGAGGATACTGTAATGATACTGTGATGATACTGTAATGAGGATACTGTAATGATACTGTAATGAGGATACTGTAATGAGGATACTGTAATGATGATACTGTAATGAGGATACTGTAATGATACTGTAATGAGGATACTGTAATGATACTCTAATGAGGATACTGTAATGAGGATACTGTAATGAGGATACTGTAATGATGATACTGTAATGAGGATACTGTAATGATACTGTAATGAGAATACTGTAATGATACTCTAATGATGATACTGTAATGAGGAAACCGTAATGATACTGTAATGATGATACTGTAATGAGGATACTGTAATGATACTCTAATGAGGATACTGTAATGAGGATACTGTAATGAGGATACTGTAATGATACTCTAATGAGGATACTGTAATGAGGAAACCGTAATGATACTGTAATGATGATACTGTAATGAGGATACTGTAATGATACTCTAATGAGGATACTGTAATGAGGATACTGTAATGATGATACTGTAATGAGGATACCGTAATGATACCGTAATGAGGATACTGTAATGATACTGTAATGAGGATACTGTAATGAGGATACTGTAATGATACTGTAATGAGGATACTGTAATGAGGATACTGTAATGAGGATACTGTAATGAGTATACATCTCAATACCAATATATCATATATTTTTGACCAAATCACGTTTGGTTAACATTACTGAACTAAGCTTGTAAATTTTCCCTTTTTACATTTTAGTAATTTAGCAGACGTTCTAATCCAGAGCGATTTACAGTTAGTGCAATCAACTTAAGAAGAGCTAGGTGGGACAACCACATATCTCAGTCATAGCAAATACATTTTTCCTCAAAACAGTAGCTATCAGCTAAGACATTACGCCGGGTATGTAGGGAAACCGGCTTTTACAACCACTGAGTAAGAATATATAATACACTCTTGATTAAGAAACACAAAACCCGATCAACAGAACACATACATTCCCATGCCTACACTCTCAGAAGGTTTCTCCTCCAGATCCATCATTCCCTATTTTCCTAAGTAAAACAGAGGATAATTTGTGACATTAACTAAGTGCTAAAACAATGTTTATTAAACAGTGTTCTGCGGAGGCAAACGAGCCATGCTAAAACAACTCCCATCTGATCTATAGGCTTCTTGTGAAATCCCTCTCAGGGAAAACCTCACTGATAAACATCAGTAATGCACAGCTAAGTACTTCTGATGGGATTATAATGATGACAGAACTACGTCAGTTTGTATTTTGAAATTCGTGGTCTCACATTCGGATTCGTAGTTGCAAAAGGACGATTCGCAAATGTGTAATTTCATTTCGCAAGCCTGTATCATGACGTGTGAAAGATTTAACAGTCGACATTTCAGGAATCAGGAAAATTAATAATAATTTCTATAAGTACAATAATAATGATGATGATAATTATACTACTAATAATAATAACAACAATGATGATAATGATAATAATGATAGAAATGATCATGCTGATAATACTGCCAATAATGATAATAATGATAATACTAATAATGATAATAATGATAATGATAATAATAACGGTAATGATAATAATAATTATGCTGATAATAATAAGGGTAATGATAATAATAATAATGCGAATAATGATAACTATGATGATAATAATGATAATAATAACGGTAATGATAATAATAATGGTAATGGCAATAACGGTAATAATAACGGTAATAATAATAATGATAATAATAATAACGGTAATGATAATAATAATGATGATGATGAAGATGATTGTGGTGGTGATGATAATGATGATAATAATAATGCAAGTCATAATTATAATAATAATTGCTAGGATTAAAAAAAGAAAGAAAAATACTTTGTCAGATCAAATGATATTAGAAAAACCTTGGGACCTTTTTAGTCCAGTTGAAACACCTTGGAGCATGAGACCAGATGGAACACCTTGGAGCACGAGACCAGATGGAACACCTTGGAGCACGAGACCAGATGGAACACCTTGGAGCACGAGACCAGATGGAACACCTTGGAGCACGAGACCAGATGAAACACCTTGGAGCACGAGACCAGATGGAGAACGAGACCAGATGAAACACCTTGGAGCACGAGACCAGATGGAGCATGAGACAAGATGGAACACCTTGGAGCATGAGACCAGATGAAACACCTTGGAGCACGAGACCAGATGGAACACCTTGGAGCACGAGACCAGATGGAGCACGAGACCAGATGAAACACCTTGGAGCATGAGACCAGATGAAACACCTTGGAGCACGAGACCAGATGGAACACCTTGGAGCACGAGACCAGATGGAGCACGAGACCAGATGAAACACCTTGGAGCACGAGACCAGATGGAACACCTTGGAGCACGAGACCAGATGGAGCACGAGACCAGATGAAACACCTTGGAGCATGAGACCAGATGAAACACCTTGGAGCACGAGACCAGATGGAACACCTTGGAGCACGAGACCAGATGGAGCACGAGACCAGATGAAACACCTTGGAGCACGAGACCAGATGGAGCATGAGACCAGATGAAACACCTTGGAGCATGAGACCAGATGGAGCATGAGACCAGATGAAACACCTTGGAGCACGAGACCAGATGGAGCACGAGACCAGATGAAACACCTTGGAGCACGAGACCAGATGGAGCATGAGACCAGATGAAACACCTTGGAGCATGAGACCAGATGGAGCATGAGACCAGATGAAACACCTTGGAGCATGAGACCAGATGGAGCATGAGACCAGATGAAACACCTTGGAGCACGAGACCAGATGGAGCACGAGACCAGATGAAACACCTTGGAGCACGAGACCAGATGGAGCACGAGACCAGATGAAACACCTTGGAGCACGAGACCAGATGAAACACCTTGGAGCACGAGACCAGATGAAATACCTTGGAGCATGAGACCAGATGAAACACCTTGGAGCACGAGACCAGGTGAAACACCTTGGAGCACGAGACCAGATGGAACACCTTGGAGCACGAGACCAGATGAAACACCTTGGAGCATGAGACCAGATGAAACACCTTGGAGCACGAGACCAGATGAAACACCTTGGAGCACGAGACCAGGTGAAACACCTTGGAGCATGAGACCAGATGAAACACCTTGGAGCACGAGACAAGGTGAAACACCTTGGAGCACGAGACCAGATGGAACACCTTGGAGCACGAGACCAGATGGAGCATGAGACCAGATGAAACACCTTGGAGCACGAGACCAGATGGAGCACGAGACCAGATGAAACACCTTGGAGCACGAGACCAGATGGAGCACGAGACCAGATGGAGCATGAGACCAGATGAAACACCTTGGAGCACGAGACCAGATGGAGCACGAGACCAGATGAAACACCTTGGAGCACGAGACCAAATGAAACACCTTGGAGCACGAGACCAGATGGAACACCTTGGAGCACGAGACCAGATGGAGCATGAGACCAGATGAAACACCTTGGAGCACGAGATCAGATGAAACACCTTGGAGCACGAGACCAGATGGAACACCTTGGAGCATGAGACCAGATGAAACACCTTGGAGCACGAGACCAGATGGAGCATGAGACCAGATGAAACACCTTGGAGCACGAGACCAGATGGAGCACGAGACCAGATGAAACACCTTGGAGCACGAGATCAGATGAAACACCTTGGAGCACGAGACCAGATGGAACACCTTGGAGCACGAGACCAGATGAAACACCTTGGAGCACGAGACCAGATGAAACACCTTGGAGCACGAGACCAGATGGAGCATGAGACCAGATGAAACACCTTGGAGCACGAGACCAGATGGAACACCTTGGAGCATGAGACCAGATGAAACACCTTGGAGCACGAGACCAGATGAAACACCTTGGAGCACGAGACCAGATGGAGCATGAGACCAGATGAAACACCTTGGAGCACGAGACCAGATGGAACACCTTGGAGCATGAGACCAGATGAAACACCTTGGAGCACGAGACCAGATGGAACACCTTGGAGCACGAGACCAGATGGAACACCTTGGAGCACGAGACCAGATGAAACACCTTGGAGCACGAGACCAGATGAAACACCTTGGAGCACGAGACCAGGTGAAACACCTTGGAGCACGAGACCAGATGGAACACCTTGGAGCACGAGACCAGATGAAACACCTTGGAGCACGAGACCAGATGAAACACCTTGGAGCACGAGACCAGATGGAACACCTTGGAGCACGAGACCAGATGAAATACCTTGGAGCACGAGACCAGATGAAACACCTTGGAGCACGAGACCAGATGAAACACCTTGGAGCACGAGACCAGATGAAATACCTTGGAGCACGAGACCAGATGAAACACCTTGGAGCACGAGACCAAATGAAATACCTTGGAGCACGAGACCAGATGGAGCACGAGACCAGATGAAATACCTTGGAGCACGAGACCAGATGGAGCACGAGACCAGATGAAACACCTTGGAGCACGAGACCAGATGAAATACCTTGGAGCACGAGACCAGATGGAGCATGAGACCAGATGAAACACCTTGGAGCACGAGACCAGATGAAACACCTTGGAGCACGAGACCAGATGGAGCACGAGACCAGGTGAAACACCTTGGAGCACGAGACCAGGTGAAACACCTTGGAGCACGAGACCAAATGGAACACCTTGGAGCACGAGACCAGGTGAAACACCTTGGAGCACGAGACCAGATGAAACACCTTGGAGCACGAGACCAGATGAAACACCTTGGAGCACGAGACCAGATGAAACACCTTGGAGCACGAGACCAGATGAAACACCTTGGAGCACGAGACCAGATGAAACACCTTGGAGCACGAGACCAGATGGAACACCTTGGAGCATGAGACCAGATGAAACACCTTGGAGCACGAGACCAGATGAAACACCTTGGAGCATGAGACCAGATGAAACACCTTGGAGCACGAGACCAGATGGAGCACGAGACCAGATGAAACACCTTGGGACCTTGGAGAATAAAACTTGAATGACTCCATATGAACCAGTTTCTCGCTCTCACGCACTTCAGAAAGTGAAACTTCACATCCTTTAACACATTTGGTTATTATATCCTGAATTGAAACTGGACTAACGAATACATTTTCCTCACCCATGTACTCGCAATACCCCATAATGACAACATAGTGAAAATATTTAGTTTAGTTGAAAAATTAGTTTTTAGACATTTAGCAAATGTATTGAAAGTGTTAATATATAGAAATATCTGAGTCAATACATGTTAGAATCACCTTTGGCAGTGATTACAGCTGTGAGTCTTTCTGGGTCTAAGAGCTTTGGACACCTGGATTGTACAATATTTGCACGTTTAAAAAAAATAAAATTCAGGCTCTGTCAAGTTGGTTGTTGATCATTGCAAGCCATTTTCATTTTTTAAAATGTTTTTAAAAACTGTTTTTTTTTTACCCGTTTCCCCGCCAATTTCGTGGTATCCAATCGGTAATTACCGTCTTGTCTCATCGCTACAACTGCCGTACGGACTCGGGAGAGACGAAGGTCAAGAGTCGTGCGTCCTCCGAAACACAACCCAGCCAAGCCTCACTGCTTCTTGACACAATGCACGCTTAACCCAGAAACCAGCCACACCACTGGGTCGGAGGAAACACCTGGCGACAGTGTCAGCGTGCACTGCGCCCGGCCCGCCACAAGGAGTCCCTAGAGCGCGATGGGACAAGGACATCCCTGCCGGCCAAACCCTCTCCTAACCTGGACGACGCTGGGCCAATTGTGCGCCGCCCGATTGGTCTCCCGGTCACGGCCGGGTGCGACAGAGCCTGGATTCGAACCAGGATCTTTAGTGGCACAGCTAGCACGGACCACTGCGCCACTCGGAGGGCCAGACAGCCATTTTCAAGTCTTGCCATAGATTTTCAAGCCGATTTAAGTCAAAACTGTAACTCGGCCACTCAGGAACATTCAATGTCATCTTGGTAAGCAACTTCAGTGTATATTTGGCCTGTGTTTTAGGTTATTGTCCTGCTGAAAGATGGATTTGTCTCCCAGTGTCTGTTGGAAAAAAGACTGAACAAGGATTTTGCCTGTGTTTAGCTCTATTCCGTTTCTTTTTATCCTGAAAAACTCCCCAGTCTTTAACGATTATAAGCATACCCTTAACATGATGCAGCCACCACCATGCTTGAAAATAGGAAAACTGGTACTCAGGGATGTGTTGGATTTGGCCCAAACATAACACTTTGTATTCAGGACAGAAAGTTTGTTTCTTTGCCACAATTTTAGCAGTTTTACTTTAGTACCTTATTGCAAACAGGATGTATGTTTTGGAATATTGTTTATTCTGTACAGGCTTCCTTCTTTTCACTCTGTCATTGAGGTTAGTATTGTGGAGTAACTACAATGTTGTTGATCCATCCTCAGTTTTCTCCTATCACATGGTGAAATCCTTGAGCTGTTTCCTTCCTCTCCTGCAACTGAGTTAGGAAGGACGCCTGTATCTTTATAGTGACTGGGTGTATTGATACACCATCCAAAGTGTAATTAATAACTTCACCATGCTCCAAGGGATTAATTAATTCCTCCTTTTGTGTTGACCTTTGTGAGGCATTGGAAAACCTCCCTGGTCTTTGTGGATGAATCTGTGTTTTAAATCCACTTCTTGACTGAGGAATCTTACAGATAATTGGTACAGAGATGAGGATGTAATTAAAACACACAATAAGTCCATGCAACTTATTATGTAACTTGTTAAGCACATTTTTACTCCTGAACTTATGCAGGCATCGCCATGACAAAAGGGGTTGAATAGTTATTGATACAAGACATTTCAGCTTTTCATTTTTAATTAATTTGTAAACATTTCTACAAACATGATTCCACTTTGACATTATGGGTTATTGTGTTGTAGGCCAGCGACAAAAAAATTGGGAGAAAGTCAACGGGTATGAATACTTTCTGAAGGCACTACACTACACTGTGGCGAGACTCTGGCTCTGGTGTTATCACCACCTAGTGGTGCACCCATGTTACTGCACATCAGGTCTCCACCGACAGATTTGGTATTGTATTGTTTATGAAACCTTTATTTAACTAGGCAAGTCAGTTAAGAACAAATTCTTATTTTACAATGACGGACCTACCCAGGCCAAACCCTCCCCTAACCCGGACGACGCTGGGCCAATTATGCACCGCCCTATGGGACTTCCGATCACGGCCGGTTGTGATACAGCCCGGG
This sequence comes from Salvelinus fontinalis, assembly GCF_029448725.1. Classification (NCBI taxonomy): domain Eukaryota; kingdom Metazoa; phylum Chordata; class Actinopteri; order Salmoniformes; family Salmonidae; genus Salvelinus; species Salvelinus fontinalis. The sequence goes on along the minus strand of NC_074682.1, from coordinate 62,061,299 downwards.
ATCGAACCAGGGTCTGTAGTGATGCCTCTAGCACCTAAATAATACCCTATTCCATTTATAGGTTGAAGTCTGCATGAGAAATAGGGTCTAATAGAGCCAAAGGCAAAAATGGTACATAAAAATCATCTTGACATAGTATACAATGAGTGTACAAAACATTAAGGACACCTGCTCTTTCCACGACAGACTGACCAGGCTTGCTGTCCCCAGTCCACCTGGCCTTGCTGCTATTCCGGTTTCAGCTGTTCTGCCTGCGGTTATGGAACCGCCACCTGTCCCAGACCTGCTGTTTTCAACTCTTAATGATCGGCTATGAAAAGCCAACTGAAAATTATTCATGATTATTATTTGACCATGCCTGTCACTTATGAACATTTTGAACATCTTGGCCATGTTCTGTTATAATCTCCACCCGGCACAGCCAGAAGAGGACTGGCCACCCCTCATAGCCTGGTTCCTCTCTAGGTTTCTTCCTAGGTTTGAGCCTTTCTAGGGAGTTTTTCCTAGCCACCGTGCTTCTACACCTGCATTGCTTGCTGTTTGGGGTTTTAGGCTGGGTTTCTGTACAGCACTTCGAGATATTAGCTGATGTACGAAGGGCTATATAAAATAAACTTGATTTGATTTGACCAGGCAGTAGTGGTGCATGGGTAAAACCACTGGGGAAGCCAAGCCTGAAAAAAAGCCATATTACAACCTGTGTGTTGTGATAATTGCGTTGTTTGTTCTATAACCTGTTAGTTCATATGCCTTGACACCGTGATTTATAGGCCTAAGGCTGAGACAATAAGAATAATAAATTCCTACCGCACATTTGTTTCATCACCAAACCAGAGAGCAACATCTCTCCAGTGAAGTCCACAAAGTATATTGCATGTAACAAACAGTTACATGCCCTACAGTATGATCAATCACGTTAATGTTTCCGACATTTTGAGACCACTAAACAGTTATTGATTTAGAAACACTGGAGAGGAACCGCAAGTCGTAATGAAAACAGGAGCTGCCTCCACTACTCTGTAACGTCTGCCTCCGCTACTCTGTAACGTCTGCCTCCGCTACTCTGTAACGTCTGCCTCCGCTACTCTGTAACGTCTGCCTCCTCTACTCTGTAACGTCTGCCTCCGCTACTCTGTAACGTCTGCCTCCGCTACTCTGTAACGTCTGCCTCCGCTACTCTGTAACGTCTGCCTCCGCTACTCTGTAACGTCTGCCTCCGCTACTCTGTAACGTCTGCCTCCTCTACTCTGTAACGTCTGCCTCCTCTACTCTGTAACGTCTGCCTCCGCTACTCTGTAACGTCTGCCTCCGCTACTCTGTAACGTCTGCCTCCTCTACTCTGTAACGTCTGCCTCCGCTACTCTGTAACGTCTGCCTCCGCTACTCTGTAACGTCTGCCTCCACTATTCCAGCACTGTAACGTCTGCCTCCACTATTCCAGCACTGTAACGTCAACCAAAAGATACCATTTTTTTTGTTTGTCCAATCAACCTAAGCTAAATATGATGTGGTTGTCCGTGGTACTGATTTCTATATATGTGTGTGTGAGTAGAAAAACATGTTGACTCACCCTCCTTGTAGAGAAACACCAATGCCATCCTCTCTTTCATGTTGCCGAAACGATCTATGACTGTCATATAGGACACACTTTTAGTTTTTGTTGTCCTAGGCTACCTGGGGATGAAATGCTTGCTCACTAGCCCAAATTCCTTTCAATGGGCAACGATAGCTAGTTAACATTAGCCAAGTACATCTAGCTACATACTGAACTTCCATCGTTTCAGGACAGAGGCACAATGTATACATTAATGGTTGAATCCAAATCGCCGTTATAATCATTGGCCAGTATAGATAATTAAGTAATAAGTAAGTAATAATAACCACATGTCCAAATCCCTATCTCCGTCCATGGCTAATTTAAGAAATGGCCCGTTTTAGGTAGCTAGCTAGCCACCGGAGGACAAAAACACAACGAGATGCAACAATTAAAAATATTTGGCTTTTGATATGATTGGTCTGAAGCCAAATTCAAACTGGATTCGCTTGACACTTTTTTTCAGTGCGCCAGGACCATTCACAGTTGAGCTCACTCAGTTTAGCTCAACGCTGATTGGCTATTATTTTATACGTTTTTTTATATCAAGGGAGGCCAAATGCTCGCTGGCTTCCCTTGCATTCATTCATACTCTTTTTGACCACAGCATCAGATAGATGGGCTACACATACAGAGCCAAAGGGGCCCTGTTTCGCTTTCTCTGGTGAGGTACGTTCAGCCTCTTGGTTTCTCTGGTGAGATACGTTCAGCCTCTTGCTTTCTCTGGTGAGATACATTCAGCCTCTTGGTTTCTCTGGTGAGATACGTTCAGCCTCTTGGTTTCTCTGGTGAGATAAGTTCAGCCTCTTGGTTTCTCTGGTGAGATACGTTCAGCCTCTTGGTTTCTCTGGTGAGATACGTTCAGCCTCTTGGTTTCTCTGGTGAGATAAGTTCAGCCTCTTGGTTTCTCTGGTGAGATACATTCAGCCTCTTGGTTTCTCTGGTGAGATACATTCATCCTCTTGGTTTCTCTGGTGAGATACATTCAGCCTCTTGGTTTCTCTGGTGAGATACGTTCAGCCTCTTGGTTTCTCTGGTGAGATACGTTCAGCGTCTTGAAGGAAAATTATGAAACAAATCAAAATCAAATCACATTTTATTTGTTACATGAATAAAACAGGTTTAGACCTTACCATGTAATTTATGTTGGTATTTTTGGGGGAAGCCTTCCTTCCCTTGCCATCCATGAATACATGTCACTGAGAAAAGGTGAATCCTGGTGAAAACTATGATCCTTTATTAAATCCACTTCAATCAGTGTAGATGAAGGGGAGGAGACAGGTTAAAGAAGGATTTTTAAGCTTTGAGACAATGAGACAACAGACGCAGGACCGTGTAGGCCGGGCGGCCATCCACAAGTTGAGGGAGCGGAGGAGCAGGTGTGGGGGGAGGGAATGGACTGGTCCTTATCAGCTTGAGACAGGAGACATGAAAGGACCCTCATGGACCTAGGTAGCTGGGGATGATAGGTGACCGGGTTGATGCGACTCAGGACCTTGAATGGTCCTATGTAGCAAGGAGTGAGCTTCCAACGAGTCCACCTTTCAGGGAAGATCACGGGTGGACAGCCACACCCGTTGACCCGGTCGGCAGACCCGAAGAGGTCTTCTGTGCCGGTTTGCCTGATGTTGGTGTCGGGCAGAGGAGCGGAACAAGGAGGATCACGCTCTGATCCAGGTGCATCAACATCATCAAATGAACGCCTCAGCTGCCTCTGCCTCTGGTTCTGCCTCTGGTTCTGCCTCTGGTTCTGCCTCTGGTTCTGCCTCTGGTTCTGCCTCTGGTTCTGCCTCTGGTTCTGCCTCTGATGGCGAACCCGAACTGACATTCAAACGGTGACAGTCCAGTGGACGAGTTCAGCAGTGTGTTATGACCATACTCTGCCCAGACGAGGAACTTCTTGACTGAGGGTGGAACCCCGAGGAGACTCACCGATGCCCCCAACAGGGAACAGAAGGCCTTCCAATGTCGTGCAACGAACTGGGGCCCATGATCTGTGACAATGTCCTGGGGAAGTCCGTGTAGTCGAAAGACATGTATAATCATGAGATCAGCAGTCTCCTTCGCTGAAGGAAACTTGGTTAATGCAATGAAATGTGCTGCCTTGGAGAACCGATCGACGACCACCAGGACAGTGGTAAGCCCTTGGGATGGACGTAACCCTGTGATAAAGTCTACATACAGATGAGACCAGGGCCAGCTGGGAATGAGCAGAAGTTGGAGAAACCCGGCCGGTCGCTGACGTGAAGACTTGCTTTGGGCACAGGTGGAACAGTCCGCAACAAAGGATCTCACATCCTCCATCATGTTGGGCCACCAGAATTTCCACCTCAGGAACTCCACTGTCCGATTAACCCCTGGATGCCCAGTTCATTTAGAGGAGTGTCCCCATTGTAGTACTTGGGACCGGGCTGATCGCGGAACATTAAGTCTGTTAGTGGGTTCCCCTCCAGGGTCAGGTTCTTGTGTCTGGGCTTGTCGGACCGTGGTTTCAATACTCCATATCAAAGGGGCCACAATGCGTGAGCTGATGATGATGGGCTCGGGGTCCCTCTCCTCGTTAGAGACATCGTGTTGGCGGGACAGTGCGTCTGCCTTCTGATTCTTGGATCCCGGGCAATAGGCTAGTGTGAAATCGAACCTGTTAAAAAACAGAGCCCACCTAGCCCGGTGAGTGTTCAACCTCTTAGCTTCTTGAATGGAGACCAAGTTCTTATGGTCCGTCTAGATCACGAAAGGATGAGGTGCCCCCTCCAACCAGTGTGTACACCCCTCAAGGGCCCACTTAACTGCCAATAGCTCCCGGTTGCTTACATCGTAGTTGTGTTCCGCTGTCGAGAACTGCTTGAAGAGAAAGGCGCATGGGTGCAGTTTCTTGTCCTCCTCGTTCTGCTGTGAAAGGACCGCCCCTGCTCCAGTGTCTGAGGCATCCACCTCCACCACAAAGGGACAAGTCGGATCAGGATGAAAGAGGATGGGTCCAGAGGGGAAACGTCCCATGGGCTCCATGAATGCCCTGTCAGCCTCGGGGTCCAGCAAAAACAGGTCTGGGACTTGCGGGTTAGGACCGTGAGAGGCGCTGCCACCGCACCCAAGTTGCGTATAAAACGCCTGTAAAAATTGACAAACCCGAGAAACCGCTGGACCTGCTTGAGTGAGGTGGGACTGGGCCAGTCGGCAACCGCCTCAATCTTTAAGCGATCAATTTGGATGCCTTTGGTAGAGATAATGTGACCCAGGAAGGAGACCTGGGATACACGGAACTCACACTTCTCAATCTTGATATATAGTTGACTCTGCAGGAGGCATCTCAGGACTTGGCGGACGTGCAGTATGTGTTCCGGAAGACTCTGGGAGAAGATGTCGTCAAGGTAAACAAAGACGAACCGGTTCAACATATCCCTCAGAGTGTCATTGACCAATGCTTGAAAGACTGCCGGTGAGTTCGATAATCCGAAAGGCATGACGAAATTCTCATAGTGGCCACTAGGGGTGTAAAAGGCAGTCTTCCATTCATCTCCCTCTCTGATTCTCACCAGATTTTAAGCGTTGCGGAGGTCCAGTTTGGTGAAGAATTGGGCTCCTTAGACCAACTCAAATGCAGAGGACATCAGGGGTAGGGGGGTAATGATTCTTGATTGTAATCTGGTTCAGCCCTCTGTAGTCGATGCGGGCCTCCATCCTTCTTAACCACGAAGAAGAAGCCTGCACCAGCGGGGGATGTAGAGGGGAGAATGAAGCCTGTCTCCAGCAGGGGGGATGTAGAGGGGAGAATGAAGCCTGTCTCCAGCAGGGGATGTAGAGGGGGGAATGAAGCCTGTCTCCAGCGGGGGATGTAGAGGGGAGAATGAAGCCTGTCTCCAGCAGGGGGGATGTAGAGGGGTGCATGAAGCCTGTCTCCAGCAGGGGGGGTGTAGAGGGGTGAATGAAGCCTGTCTCCAGCAGGGGGGGTGTAGAGGGGTGAATGAAGCCTGTCTCCAGCAGGGGATGTAGAGGGGAGAATGAAGCCTGTCTCCAGCAGGGGATGTAGAGGGGTGAATGAAGCCTGTCTCCAGTGACTCCCGGATGTAATTGTCCATGACTGCTGCTTCAGGGGTCGAGAGGGAGTACAGACGACCCCGGGGAGGAGTGACACAAGGGAGGAGTTCTATGGCACAGTCGTAAGGACGATGAGGAGGAAGGGTGAAGGCCTGCCTCTTACTGAAGGCCACCTGGTGGTTGAATAATTCGGGAGGAAGAGCGGGAAAAAAATCAGAAAATAAGAACCACCTGAGTCCAATAAAAGTCTCTGCCACCCTCTGGTGGAGGAACCATGACAGTTCCCCACCTCCAGGAGGACCCATGACAGTACCCCCCTTCCAGGAGGAACCATGACAGTACCCCCCTTCCAGGAGGAGCCATGAAGATACACCCCTTCCAGGAGGAACCATGACAGTACCCCCCCTCCAGGAGGACACATGACAGTACCCCCTCCAGGAGGACCCATGACAGCATCCCCTCCAGGAGGAACCATGACAGTACCCCCTCCAGGAGGAACCATGACAGTACCCCGCTCCAGGAGGAACCATGACAGTACCCCACCTCCAGGAGGAACCATGACAGTACCCCCTCCAGGAGGAACCATGACAGTACCCCCCCTCCTGGAGGAAACATTACAGTACCCCCCCCCCCCCTTCAAGGAGGACCCATTACAGTACCCCCCCTCCAGCAGGAACCATGACAGTACCCTCCCCCTTCCAGGAGGACCCATGACAGTACCCCTCCCCCCTCCAGGAGGATCCATGACGGTACCCCGCCTTCCAAGAGGAACCATGACAGTACCCCCTTCCAGGAGGACCCATGACAGTACCCCCCTCCAGGAGGAACCATGACAGTACCCCCCTTCCAGGAGGAACCATGACAGTACCCCCCTCCAGGAGGAACCATGACAGTACCCCCCTTCCAAGAGGAACCATGACAGTACCCCCTCCAGGAGGAACCATGACAGTACCCCCCTCCAGGAGGAACCATGACAGTACCCCCCCTCCAGGAGGAACCATGACAGTACCCCCCCACCAGGAGGAACCATGACAGTACTCCCCTCCAGGAGGAACCATGACAGTACCCCCCTCCAGGAGGAACCATGACAGTACTCCCCTCCAGGAGGAACAATGACAGTACCCCCCCCCCCCCCCCCCCCCCCCTCCAGGAGGAGCCATGACAGTACTCCCCTCCGTGAGGAACAAATACAGTACTCCCCTCCAGGAGGAACCATGACAGTACCCACCCCTCCAGGAGGAACCATGACAGTACTCCCCTCCAGGAGGATACATTACAGTACCCCCCCCCACCTTCAAGGAGGACCCATTACAGTACCCCCCCCCCTCCCTCCAGCAGGAACCATGACAGTACCCTCCCCCTTCCAAGAGGAACCATGACAGTACCCTCCCCCTTCCAAGAGGAACCATGACAGTACCCCCCCTCCAGGAGGAACCATTAGGGGACCCCCCTCCAGGAGGAACCATGACAGTACCCCCCCCCTCCAGGAGGAACCATGACAGTACTCCCCTCCAGGAGTAACCATGACAGTACCCGCCCTCCAGGAGGAAACATTACAGTACCCCCCCCCCCCCCCTTCAAGGAGGACCCATTACAGTACCCCCCCCCTCCAGCAGGAACCATGACAGTACCCCCCTTCCAAGAGGAACCATGACAGTACCCCCCTCCAGGAGGACCCATGACAGTACCCCCCTCCAGGAGGAACCATGACAGTACCCCCCTCCAGGAGGAACCATGGCAGTACCCCCCCTCCAGGAGGAACCATGACAGTACACCCCTCCAGGAGGAACCATGACAGTACCCCCCTCCAGGAGGAACCATGACAGTACCCCCCTCCAGGAGGAACCAGGACAGTACTCCCCTCCGGGAGGAACCATGACAGTACCCCCCTCCAGGAGGAACCATGACAGTACCCCCCTCCAGGAGGAACCATGACAGTACCCCCCTTCAGGAGGAACCATGACAGTACCCCCCCTTCCAGGAGGACCCATGACAGTATGCCCTTCCAGGAGGAGCCATGACAGTACCCACCTTCCAGGAGGACCCATGACAATACCCACCCCACCAGGAGGAACCATGACAGTACCCCCCCCCGCCTCCAGGAGGAACCATGACAGTACCTCCCTTCCAGGAGGACCCATAACAGTACCCCTCCCCCCCACCAGCAGGAACAATGACGGTACCCCCCCCTTCCAAGAGGAACCATGACGGTACCCCCACCTTCGAAGAGGAACCGTGATAGTACCCCCCTTCCAGGAGGAGCCATTACAGTACCCCCCCCCTTCCAAGAGGAACCATGACGGTACCCCCCCCTCCAGGAGGAACGATTACAGTCCCCTCCCCTCCAGCAGGAACCATGACAGTACCCTCCCCTCCAGGAGGAACCATGACAGTACCCTCCCCTCCAGGAGGAACCATTACAGTACACCCCCTCCAGGAGGAACCATGACAGTACCCCCCCACCAGCAGGAACCATGACAGTACCTCCCTCCAGCAGGAACCATGACAGTACCCTCCCCTCCAGGAGGACCCATGACAGTACCCGCCCCCTCCAGGAGGAACCATTACAGTACCCCCCCTCCAGGAGGACCCATGACAGTACCCGCCCCCTCCAGGAGGACCCATTACAGTACCCCCCCCCCCAGGAGGACACATGACAGTACACCCCCTCCAGGAGGACCCATGACAGTACCCCCCTTCAGGAGGAACCATGACAGTACCCCCCCTTCCAGGAGGACCCATGACAGTATGCCCTTCCAGGAGGAGCCATGACAGTACCCACCTTCCAGGAGGACCCATGACAATACCCACCCCACCAGGAGGAACCATGACAGTACCCCCCCCCGCCTCCAGGAGGAACCATGACAGTACCTCCCTTCCAGGAGGACCCATAACAGTACCCCTCCCCCCCACCAGCAGGAACAATGACGGTACCCCCCCCTTCCAAGAGGAACCATGACGGTACCCCCACCTTCGAAGAGGAACCGTGATAGTACCCCCCCTTCCAGGAGGAGCCATTACAGTACCCCCCCCCTTCCAAGAGGAACCATGACGGTACCCCCCCCTCCAGGAGGAACGATTACAGTCCCCTCCCCTCCAGCAGGAACCATGACAGTACCCTCCCCTCCAGGAGGAACCATGACAGTAACCTCCCCTCCAGGAGGAACCATTACAGTACACCCCCTCCAGGAGGAACCATGACAGTACCCCCCCCACCAGCAGGAACCATTACAGTACCTCCCTCCAGCAGGAACCATGACAGTACCCTCCCCTCCAGGAGGACCCATGACAGTACCCGCCCCCTCCAGGAGGAACCATTACAGTACCCCCCCTCCAGGAGGACCCATGACAGTACCCGCCCCCTCCAGGAGGACCCATTACAGTACCCCCCCCCCCCCAGGAGGACACATGACAGTACACCCCCTCCAGGAGGACCCATGACAGTACCCCCCTCCAGGAGGAACCATGACAGTAACCCCCTCCAGGAGGAGGCATGACAGTACCCCCCTCCAGGAGGAACCATGACAGTACCCCCCTCCAGGAGGAACCATGACAGTACCCTCCCCTCCAGGAGGAACCATTACAGTACACCCCCTCCAGGAGGAACCATGACAGTACACCCCCTCCAGGAGGAACCATGACAGTACCCTCCCCTCCAGGAGGAACCATTACAGTACACCCCCTCCAGGAGGAACCATTACAGTACACCCCCTCCAGGAGGAACCATGACAGTACTCCCCCCCCCCCCCTCCAGGAGGAGCCATGACAGTACCCCCCCACCAGCAGGAACCATGACAGTACCTCCCTCCAGCAGGAACCATGACAGTACCCTCCCCTCCAGGAGGACCCATGACAGTACCCGCCCCCTACAGGAGGAACCATTACAGTACCCCCCCTCCAGGAGGACCCATGACAGTACCCGCCCCCTCCAGGAGGACCCATTACAGTACCCCCCTTCCAGGAGGAACCATGACAGTACCCCCCTCCAGGAGGAACCATGACAGTACCCCCATTCCAAGAGGAACCATGACAGTACCCCCTCCAGGAGGAACCATGACAGTACCCCCCTTCCAAGAGGAACCATGACAGTACCCCCCGCCAGGAGGAACCATGACAGTACCCCCCTCCAGGAGGATACATTACAGTACCCCCCCTCCAGGAGGAACCATGACAGTACCCCCCCTCCAGGAGGAACCATGACAGTACCCCCCTCCAGGAGGAACCATGACAGTACCCCCCCTCCAGGAGGAACCACGACAGTACCCCCCTCCAGGAGGAACCATGACAGTACTCCCCTCCAGGAGGAACCGTGACAGTACCCACCCACCTCCAGGAGGAACCATGACAGTACTCCCCTCCAGGAGGAACCATGACAGTACCCGCCCTCCTGGAGGAAACATTACAGTACCCCCCCCCCCCTTCAAGGAGGACCCATTACAGTACCCCCCCTCCAGCAGGAACCATGACAGTACCCTCCCCCTTCCAGGAGGACCCATGACAGTACCCCTCCCCCCTCCAGGAGGATCCATGACGGTACCCCGCCTTCCAAGAGGAACCATGACAGTACCCCCCTCCAGGAGGAACCATGACAGTACCCCCCTTCCAAGAGGAACCATGAAAGTACCCCCTCCAGGAGGAACCATGACAGTACCCCCCTCCAGGAGGAACCATGACAGTACCCCCCCTCCAGGAGGAACCATGACAGTACCCCCCCACCAGGAGGAACCATGACAGTACTCCCCTCCAGGAGGAACCATGACAGTACCCCCCTCCAGGAGGAACCATGACAGTACTCCCCTCCAGGAGGAACAATGACAGTACCCCCCCCCCTCCAGGAGGAGCCATGACAGTACTCCCCTCCGTGAGGAACAAATACAGTACTCCCCTCCAGGAGGAACCATGACAGTACCCACCCCTCCAGGAGGAACCATGACAGTACCCTCCCCCTTCCAAGAGGAACCATGACAGTACCCCCCCTCCAGGAGGAACCATTAGGGGACCCCCCTCCAGGAGGAACCATGACAGTACCCCCCCCCCTCCAGGAGGAACCATGACAGTACTCCCCTCCAGGAGTAACCATGACAGTACCCGCCCTCCAGGAGGAAACATTACAGTACCCCCCCCCCCCTTCAAGGAGGACCCATTACAGTACCCCCCCCTCCAGCAGGAACCATGACAGTACCCCCCTTCCAAGAGGAACCATGACAGTACCCCCCTCCAGGAGGAACCATGACAGTACCCCCCTCCAGGAGGAACCATGGCAGTACCCCCCCTCCAGGAGGAACCATGACAGTACACCCCTCCAGGAGGAACCATGACAGTACCCCCCTCCAGGAGGAACCATGACAGTAACCCCCTCCAGGAGGAACCAGGACAGTACTCCCCTCCGGGAGGAACCATGACAGTACCCCCCTCCAGGAGGAACCATGACAGTACCCCCCTCCAGGAGGATCCATGACAGTACCCCCCCTCCAGGAGGATCCATGACAGTACCCCCCCTTCCAGGAGGACCCATGACAGTATGCCCTTCCAGGAGGAGCCATGACAGTACCCACCTTCCAGGAGGACCCATGACAATACCCACCCCACCAGGAGGAACCATGACAGTACCCCCCCCCCCGCCTCCAGGAGGAGCCATGACAGTACCTCCCTTCCAGGAGGACCCATAACAGTACCCCTCCCCCCCACCAGCAGGAACAATGACGGTACCCCCCCCTTCCAAGAGGAACCATGACGGTACCCCCACCTTCGAAGAGGAACCGTGATAGTACCCCCCTTCCAGGAGGAGCCATTACAGTACCCCCCCCCCCCCTTCCAAGAGGAACCATGACGGTACCCCCCCCTCCAGGAGGAACGATTACAGTCCCCTCCCCTCCAGCAGGAACCATGACAGTACCCTCCCCTCCAGGAGGAACCATGACAGTACCCTCCCCTCCAGGAGGAACCATTACAGTACACCCCCTCCAGGAGGAACCATGACAGTACCCCCCCACCAGCAGGAACCATGACAGTACCCCCCTCCAGCAGGAACCATGACAGTACCCCCCCCTCCAGGAGGACCCATGACAGTACCCGCCCCCTCCAGGAGGAGCCATTACAGTACCCCCCCTCCAGGAGGACCCATGACAGTACCCGCCCCCTCCAGGAGGACCCATTACAGTACCCCCCCCCAGGAGGACACATGACAGTACACCCCCTCCAGGAGGACCCATGACAGTACCCCCCTCCAGGAGGAACCATGACAGTACCCTCCCCTCCAGGAGGAACCATTACAGTACACCCCCTCCAGGAGGAACCATTACAGTACACCCCCTCCAGGAGGAACCATGACAGTACTCCCCCCCCCCCTCCAGGAGGAACCATGACAGTACCCCCCCACCAGCAGGAACCATGACAGTACCTCCCTCCAGCAGGAACCATGACAGTACCCTCCCCTCCAGGAGGACCCATGACAGTACCCGCCCCCTCCAGGAGGAACCATTACAGTACCCCCCCTCCAGGAGGACCCATGACAGTACCCGCCCCCTCCAGGAGGACCCATTACAGTACCCCCCTTCCAGGAGGAACCATGACAGTACCCCCCTCCAGGAGGAACCATGACAGTACCCCCCTTCCAAGAGGAACCATGACAGTACCCCCTCCAGGAGGAACCATGACAGTACCCCCCTTCCAAGAGGAACCATGACAGTACCCCCCGCCAGGAGGAACCATGACAGTACCCCCCTCCAGGAGGAACCATTACAGTACCCCCCCTCCAGGAGGAACCATAACAGTACCCCCCCTTCCAGGAGGACCCATGACAGTATGCCCTTCTAGGAGGAGCCATGACAGTACCCACCTTCCAGGAGGACCCATGACAATACCCACCCCACCAGGAGGAACCATGACAGTACCCCCCCCGCCTCCAGGAGGAACCATGACAGTACCTCCCTTCCAGGAGGACCCATAACAGTACCCCTCCCCCCCACCAGCAGGAACAATGACGGTACCCCCCCCTTCCAAGAGGAACCATGACGGTACCCCCCCCCTTCCAAGAGGAACCATGACGGTACCCCCACCTTCGAAGAGGAACCGTGATAGTACCCCCCTTCCAGGAGGAGCCATTACAGTACCCCCCCCCCCCTTCCAAGAGGAACCATGACGGTACCCCCCCCCTCCAGGAGGAACGATTACAGTCCCCTCCCCTCCAGCAGGCACCATGACAGTACCCTCCCCTCCAGGAGGAACCATTACAGTACACCCCCTCCAGGAGGAACCATGACAGTACTCCCCCCCCCCTCCAGGAGGAACCATGACAGTACACCCCCTCCAGGAGGAACCATGACAGTACTCCCCCCCCCGTCCAGGAGGAACCATGACAGTACCCCCCCACCAGCAGGAACCATGACAGTACACCCCCTCCAGGAGGACCCATGACAGTACCCCCCTCCAGGAGGAACCATGACAGTACCCCCCTCCAGGAGGAACCATGACAGTATGCCCCTCCAGGAGGAACCATGACAGTACCCCCCTTCCAGGAGGAACCATGACAGTACCCCCCCTCCAGGAGGAACCATGAGAGTACCCCCCTCCAGGAGGAACCATGGCAGTACCCCCCTCCAGGAGGAACCATGACAGTACCCCCCTTCCAAGAGGAACCATGACAGCACCCCCCTCCAGGAGGAACCATGACAGTACCCCCCTCCAGGAGGAACCATGACAGTACCCCCCCTCCAGGAGGAACCATGACAGTACCCCCCTCCAGGAGGAACCATGACAGTACTCCCCTCCAGGAGGAACCATGACAGTACCCCCCCACCTCCAGGAGGAACCATGACAGTACTCCCCTCCAGGAGGAACCATGACAGTACCCCCCCTCCAGGAGGACCCATGACAGTACCCGCCCCCTCCAGGAGGACCCATTACAGTACCCCCCCCCCAGGAGGACACATGACAGTACACCCCCTCCAGGAGGACCCATGACAGTACCCCCCTCCAGGAGGAACCATGACAGTACCCTCCCCTCCAGGAGGAACCATTACAGTACACCCCCTCCAGGAGGAACCATGACAGTACTCCCCCCCCCCCCTCCAGGAGGAACCATGACAGTACCCCCCCACCAGCAGGAACCATGACAGTACCTCCCTCCAGCAGGAACCATGACAGTACCCTCCCCTCCAGGAGGACCCATGACAGTACCCGCCCCCTCCAGGAGGAACCATTACAGTACCCCCCCTCCAGGAGGACCCATGACAGTACCCGCCCCCTCCAGGAGGACCCATTACAGTACCCCCCTTCCAGGAGGAACCATGACAGTACCCCCCTCCAGGAGGAACCATGACAGTACCCCCCCTTCCAAGAGGAACCATGACAGTACCCCCTCCAGGAGGAACCATGACAGTACCCCCCTTCCAAGAGGAACCATGACAGTACCCCCCGCCAGGAGGAACCATGACAGTACCCCCCTCCAGGAGGAACCATTACAGTACCCCCCCTCCAGGAGGAACCATGACAGTACCCCCCCTCCAGGAGGAACCATGACAGTACCCCCCTCCAGGAGGAACCATGACAGTACCCCCCCTCCAGGAGGAACCACGACAGTACCCCCCTATAGGAGGAACCATGACAGTACTCCCCTCCAGGAGGAACCATGACAGTACCCCCCCACCTCCAGGAGGAACCATGACAGTACTCCCCTCCAGGAGGAACCATGACAGTACCCGCCCTCCTGGAGGAAACATTACAGTACCCCCCCCCCTTCAAGGAGGACCCATTACAGTACCCCCCTCCAGCAGGAACCATGACAGTACCCTCCCCCTTCCAGGAGGACCCATGACAGTACCCCTCCCCCCTCCAGGAGGATCCATGACGGTACCCCGCCTTCCAAGAGGAACCATGACAGTACCCCCTTCCAGGAGGACCCATGACAGTACCCCCCTCCAGGAGGAACCATGACAGTACCCCCCTTCCAGGAGGAACCATGACAGTACCCCCCTCCAGGAGGAACCATGACAGTACCCCCCTTCCAAGAGGAACCATGACAGTACCCCCTCCAGGAGGAACCATGACAGTACCCCCCTCCAGGAGGAACCATGACAGTACCCCCCCTCCAGGAGGAACCATGACAGTACCCCCCACCAGGAGGAACCATGACAGTACTCCCCTCCAGGAGGAACCATGACAGTACCCCCCTCCAGGAGGAACCATGACAGTACTACCCTCCAGGAGGAACAATGACAGTACCCCCCCCCCCCCTCCAGGAGGAGCCATGACAGTACTCCCCTCCGTGAGGAACAAATACAGTACTCCCCTCCAGGAGGAACCATGACAGTACCCCCCTCCAGGAGGAACCATGGCAGTACCCCCCCTCCAGGAGGAACCATGACAGTACCCCCCTCCAGGAGGATCCATGACAGTACCCCCCTTCCAGGAGGAAACATGACAGTACCCCCCCTCCAGGAGGAACCATGACAGTACCCCCCTTCAGGAGGAACCATAACAGTACCCCCCCTTCCAGGAGGACCCATGACAGTATGCCCTTCCAGGAGGAGCCATGACAGTACCCACCTTCCAGGAGGACCCATGACAATACCCACCCCACCAGGAGGAACCATGACAGTACCCCCCCCGCCTCCAGGAGGAACCATGACAGTACCTCCCTTCCAGGAGGACCCATAACAGTACCCCTCCCCCCCACCAGCAGGAACAATGACGGTACCCCCCCCTTCCAAGAGGAACCATGACGGTACCCCCCCCTTCCAAGAGGAACCATGACGGTACCCCCACCTTCGAAGAGGAACCGTGATAGTACCCCCCTTCCAGGAGGAGCCATTACAGTACCCCCCCCCCCTTCCATGAGGAACCATGACGGTACCCCCCCCCTCCAGGAGGAACGATTACAGTCCCCTCCCCTCCAGCAGGCACCATGACAGTACCCTCCCCTCCAGGAGGAACCATTACAGTACACCCCCTCCAGGAGGAACCATGACAGTACTCCCCCCCCCCCCTCCAGGAGGAACCATGACAGTACACCCCCTCCAGGAGGAACCATGACAGTACTCCCCCCCCCGTCCAGGAGGAACCATGACAGTACCCCCCCACCAGCAGGAACCATGACAGTACACCCCCTCCAGGAGGACCCATGACAGTACACCCCCTCCAGGAGGAACCATGACAGTACCCCCCTCCAGGAGGAACCATGACAGTATGCCCCTCCAGGAGGAACCATGACAGTACCCCCCTTCCAGGAGGAACCATGACAGTACCCCCCCTCCAGGAGGAACCATGAGAGTACCCCCCTCCAGGAGGAACCATGGCAGTACCCCCCTCCAGGAGGAACCATGACAGTACCCCCCTTCCAAGAGGAACCATGACAGCACCCCCCTCCAGGAGGAACCATGACAGTACCCCCCTCCAGGAGGAACCATGACAGTACCCCCCCTCCAGGAGGAACCACGACAGTACCCCCCTATAGGAGGAACCATGACAGTACTCCCCTCCAGGAGGAACCATGACAGTACCCCCCCACCTCCAGGAGGAACCATGACAGTACTCCCCTCCAGGAGGAACCATGACAGTACCCGCCCTCCTGGAGGAAACATTACAGTACCCCCCCCCCCTTCAAGGAGGACCCATTACAGTAACCCCCTCCAGCAGGAACCATGACAGTACCGTCCCCCTTCCAGGAGGACCCATGACAGTACCCCTCCCCCCTCCAGGAGGATCCATGACGGTACCCCGCCTTCCAAGAGGAACCATGACAGTACCCCCTTCCAGGAGGACCCATGACAGTACCCCCCTCCAGGAGGAACCATGACAGTACCCCCCTTCCAGGAGGAACCATGACAGTACCCCCCTCCAGGAGGAACCATGACAGTACCCCCCTTCCAAGAGGAACCATGACAGTACCCCCTCCAGGAGGAACCATGACAGTACCCCCCTCCAGGAGGAACCATGACAGTACCCCCCCTCCAGGAGGAACCATGACAGTACCCCCCACCAGGAGGAACCATGACAGTACTCCCCTCCAGGAGGAACCATGACAGTACCCCCCTCCAGGAGGAACCATGACAGTACTACCCTCCAGGAGGAACAATGACAGTACCCCCCCACCCTCCAGGAGGAGCCATGACAGTACTCCCCTCCGTGAGGAACAAATACAGTACTCCCCTCCAGGAGGAACCATGACAGTACCCCCCTCCAGGAGGAACCATGGCAGTACCCCCCCTCCAGGAGGAACCATGACAGTACCCCCCTCCAGGAGGATCCATGACAGTACCCCCCTTCCAGGAGGAAACATGACAGTATCCCCCCTCCAGGAGGAACCATGACAGTACCCCCCTTCAGGAGGAACCATAACAGTACCCCCCCTTCCAGGAGGACCCATGACAGTATGCCCTTCCAGGAGGAGCCATGACAGTACCCACCTTCCAGGAGGACCCATGACAATACCCACCCCACCAGGAGGAACCATGACAGTACCCCCCCCGCCTCCAGGAGGAACCATGACAGTACCTCCCTTCCAGGAGGACCCATAACAGTACCCCTCCCCCCCACCAGCAGGAACAATGACGGTACCCCCCCCCTTCCAAGAGGAACCATGACGGTACCCCCCCCCTTCCAAGAGGAACCATGACGGTACCCCCCACCTTCGAAGAGGAACCGTGATAGTACCCCCCTTCCAGGAGGAGCCATTACAGTACCCCCCCCCCCCTTCCAAGAGGAACCATGACGGTACCCCCCCCCTCCAGGAGGAACGATTACAGTCCCCTCCCCTCCAGCAGGCACCATGACAGTACCCTCCCCTCCAGGAGGAACCATTACAGTACACCCCCTCCAGGAGGAACCATGACAGTACTCCCCCCCCCCCTCCAGGAGGAACCATGACAGTACACCCCCTCCAGGAGGAACCATGACAGTACTCCCCCCCCCGTCCAGGAGGAACCATGACAGTACCCCCCCACCAGCAGGAACCATGACAGTACACCCCCTCCAGGAGGACCCATGACAGTACACCCCCTCCAGGAGGAACCATGACAGTACCCCCCTCCAGGAGGAACCATGACAGTATGCCCCTCCAGGAGGAACCATGACAGTACCCCCCTTCCAGGAGGAACCATGACAGTACCCCCCCTCCAGGAGGAACCATGAGAGTACCCCCCTCCAGGAGGAACCATGGCAGTACCCCCCTCCAGGAGGAACCATGACAGTACCCCCCTTCCAAGAGGAACCATGACAGCACCCCCCTCCAGGAGGAACCATGACAGTACCCCCCTCCAGGAGGAACCATGACAGTACCCCCCCTCCAGGAGGAACCATGACAGTACCCCCCTCCAGGAGGAACCATGACAGTACTCCCCTCCAGGAGGAACCATGACAGTACCCCCCCACCTCCAGGAGGAACCATGACAGTACTCCCCTCCAGGAGGAACCATGACAGTACCCGCCCTCCTGGAGGAAACATTACAGTACCCCCCCCCCCCCCCCCTTCAAGGAGGACCCATTACAGTACCCCCCCTCCAGGAGGATCCATGACGGTACCCCGCCTTCCAAGAGGAACCATGACAGTACCACCCTTCCAGGAGGAACCATGACAGTACCCCCCTTCCAGGAGGAACCATGACAGTACCCCCCTCCAGGAGGAACCATGACAGTACCCCCCTTCCAAGAGGAACCATGACAGTACCCCCTCCAGGAGGAACCATGACAGTACCCCCCTCCAGGAGGAACCATGACAGTACCCCCCCTCCAGGAGGAACCATGACAGTACCCCCCCACCAGGAGGAACCATGACAGTACTCCCCTCCAGGAGGAACCATGACAGTACCCCCCTCCAGGAGGAACCATGACAGTACTCCCCTCCAGGAGGAACAATGACAGTACCCCCCCCCCCCCCCTCCAGGAGGAGCCATGACAGTACTCCCCTCCGTGAGGAACAAATACAGTACTCCCCTCCAGGAGGAGCCATGACAGTACCCACCCCTCCAGGAGGAACAATGACAGTACCCCCTTCCAGGAGGAACCATTACAGTATCCCCCTTTCCAGGGGGATCCATGATAGTACCCCCTTCCAGGAGGACCCATGACAGTACCCCCCTCCAGCAGGAACCATGACAGTATGGTATGTTCTATAGAGGTGAACCATCCCAACAGGATACATTACTACAGTATGTTCTATAGAGGTGAACCATCCCAACAGGATACATTACTACATTACTACAGTATGTTCTATAGAGGTGAACCATCCCAACAGGATACATTACTACATTACTACAGTATGTTCTATAGAGGTGAACCATCCCAACAGGATACATTACTACAGTATGTTCTATAGAGGTGAACCATCCCAACAGGATACATTACTACATTACTACAGTATGTTCTATAGAGGTGAACCATCCCAACAGGATACATTACTACATTACTACAGTATGTTCTATAGAGGTGAACCATCCCAACAGGATACATTACTACAGTATGTTCTATAGAGGTGAACCATCCCAACAGGATACATTACTACAGTATGTTCTATAGAGGTGAACCATCCCAACAGGATTCATTACTACATTACTACAGTATGTTCTATAGAGGTGAACCATCCCAACAGGATACATTACTACAGTATGTTCTATAGAGGTGAACCATCCCAACAGGATACATTACTACATTACTACAGTATGTTCTATAGAGGTGAACCATCCCAACAGGATACATTACTACATTACTACAGTATGTTCTATAGAGGTGAACCATCCAAACAGGATACATTACTACAGTATGTTCTATAGAGGTGAACCATCCCAACAGGATACATTACTACAGTATGTTCTATAGAGGTGAACCATCCCAACAGGATACATTACTACAGTATGTTCTATAGAGGTGAACCATCCCAACAGGATACATTACTACAGTATGTTCTATAGAGGTGAACCATCCCAACAGGATACATTACTACAGTATGTTCTATAGAGGTGAACCATCCCAACAGGATACATTACTACATTACTACAGTATGTTCTATAGAGGTGAACCATCCCAACAGGATACATTACTACAGTATGTTCTATAGAGGTGAACCATCCCAACAGGATACATTACTACAGTATGTTCTATAGAGGTGAACCATCCCAACAGGATACATTACAACATTACTACAGTATGTTCTATAGAGTTGAACCATCCCAACAGGATACATTACTACAGTATGTTCTATAGAGGTGAACCATCCCAACAGGATACATTACAACATTACTACAGTATGTTCTATAGAGGTGAACCATCCCAACAGGATACATTACTACATTACTACAGTATGTTCTATAGAGGTGAACCATCCCAACAGGATACATTACTACAGTATGTTCTATAGAGGTGAACCATCCCAACAGGATACATTACTACAGTATGTTCTATAGAGGTGAACCATCCCAACAGGATTCATTACTACATTACTACAGTATGTTCTATAGAGGTGAACCATCCCAACAGGATACATTACTACAGTATGTTCTATAGAGGTGAACCATCCCAACAGGATACATTACTACATTACTACAGTATGTTCTATAGAGGTGAACCATCCCAACAGGATACATTACTACATTACTACAGTATGTTCTATAGAGGTGTACCATCCAAACAGGATACATTACTACAGTATGTTCTATAGAGGTGAACCATCCCAACAGGATACATTACTACAGTATGTTCTATAGAGGTGAACCATCCCAACAGGATACATTACTACATTACTACAGTATGTTCTATAGAGGTGAACCATCCCAACAGGATACATTACTACAGTATGTTCTATAGAGGTGAACCATCCCAACAGGATACATTACTACAGTATGTTCTATAGAGGTGTACCATCCCAACAGGATACATTACTACATTACTACAGTATGTTCTATAGAGGTGAACCATCCCAGCAGGATACATTACTACATTACTACAGTATGTTCTATAGAGGTGAACCATCCCAACAGGATACATTACTACAGTATGTTCTATAGAGGTGAACCATCCCAACAGGATACATTACTACATTACTACAGTATGTTCTATAGAGGTGAACCATCCCAACAGGATACATTACTACAGTATGTTCTATAGAGGTGAACCATCCCAACAGGATACATTACTACATTACTACAGTATGTTCTATAGAGGTGAACCATCCCAACAGGATACATTACTACAGTATGTTCTATAGAGGTGAACCATCCCAACAGGATACATTACTACATTACTACAGTATGTTCTATAGAGGTGAACCATCCCAACAGGATACATTACTACATTACTACAGTATGTTCTATAGAGGTGAACCATCCCAACAGGATACATTACTACATTACTACAGTATGTTCTATAGAGGTGAACCATCCCAACAGGATTCATTACTACAGTATGTTCTATAGAGGTGAACCATCCCAACAGGATACATTACTACAGTATGTTCTATAGAGGTGAACCATCCCAACAGGATACATTACTACAGTATGTTCTATAGAGGTGAACCATCCCAACAGGATACATTACTACAGTATGTTCTATAGAGGTGAACCATCCCAACAGGATACATTACTACAGTATGTTCTATAGAGGTGAACCATCCCAACAGGATACATTACTACAGTATGTTCTATAGAGGTGAACCATCCCAACAGGATACATTACTACAGTATGTTCTATAGAGGTGAACCATCCCAACAGGATACATTACTACATTACTACAGTATGTTCTATAGAGGTGAACCATCCCAACAGGATACATTACTACAGTATGTTCTATAGAGGTGAACCATCCCAACAGGATACATTACTACATTACTACAGTATGTTCTATAGAGGTGAACCATCCCAACAGGATACATTACTACAGTATGTTCTATAGAGGTGAACCATCCCAACAGGATACATTACTACAGTATGTTCTATAGAGGTGAACCATCCCAACAGGATACATTACTACAGTATGTTCTATAGAGGTGAACCATCCCAACAGGATACATTACTAGAGTATGTTCTATAGAGGTGAACCATCCCAACAGGATACATTACTACATTACTACAGTATGTTCTATAGAGGTGAACCATCCCAACAGGATACATTACTACATTACTACAGTATGTTCTATAGAGGTGAACCATCCAAACAGGATACATTACTATATTACTACAGTATGTTCTATAGAGGTGAACCATCCCAACAGGATACATTACTACAGTATGTTCTATAGAGGTGAACCATCCCAACAGGATACATTACTACATTACTACAGTATGTTCTATAGAGGTGAACCATCCCAACAGGATACATTACTACATTACTACAGTATGTTCTATAGAGGTGAACCATCCCAACAGGATACATTACTACAGTATGTTCTATAGAGGTGAACCATCCCAACAGGATACATTACTACAGTATGTTCTATAGAGGTGAACCATCCCAACAGGATACATTACTACATTACTACAGTATGTTCTATAGAGGTGAACCATCCCAACAGGATACATTACTACAGTATGTTCTATAGAGGTGAACCATCCCAACAGGATACATTACTAGAGTATGTTCTATAGAGGTGAACCATCCCAACAGGATACATTACTACATTACTACAGTATGTTCTATAGAGGTGAACCATCCCAACAGGATACATTACTACAGTATGTTCTATAGAGGTGAACCATCCCAACAGGATACATTACTACATTACTACAGTATGTTCTATAGAGGTGAACCATCCCAACAGGATACATTACTACATTACTACAGTATGTTCTATAGAGGTGAACCATCCCAACAGGATACATTACTACAGTATGTTCTATAGAGGTGAACCATCCCAACAGGATACATTACTACAGTATGTTCTTTAGAGGTGGACCATCCCAACAGGATACATTACTACATTACTACAGTATGTTCTATAGAGGTGAACCATCCCAACAGGATACATTACTACAGTATGTTCTATAGAGGTGAACCATCCCAACAGGATACATTACTACAGTATGTTCTATAGAGGTGAACCATCCCAACAGGATACATTACTACAGTATGTTCTATAGAGGTGAACCATCCCAACAGGATACATTACTACATTACTACAGTATGTTCTATAGAGGTGAACCATCCCAACAGGATACATTACTACAGTATGTTCTATAGAGGTGAACCATCCCAACAGGATACATTACTACAGTATGTTCTATAGAGGTGAACCATCCCAACAGGATACATTACTACATTACTACAGTATGTTCTATAGAGGTGAACCATCCCAACAGGATACATTACTACAGTATGTTCTATAGAGGTGAACCATCCCAACAGGATACATTACTACAGTATGTTCTATAGAGGTGAACCATCCCAACAGGATTCATTACTACATTACTACAGTATGTTCTATAGAGGTGAACCATCCCAACAGGATACATTACTACAGTATGTTCTATAGAGGTGAACCATCCCAACAGGATTCATTACTACATTACTACAGTATGTTCTATAGAGGTGAACCATCCCAACAGGATACATTACTACAGTATGTTCTATAGAGGTGAACCATCCCAACAGGATACATTACTACATTACTACAGTATGTTCTATAGAGGTGTACCATCCCAACAGGATACATTACTACAGTATGTTCTATAGAGGTGAACCATCCCAACAGGATACATTACTACAGTATGTTCTATAGAGGTGAACCATCCCAACAGGATACATTACTACATTACTACAGTATGTTCTATAGAGGTGAACCATCCCAACAGGATACATTACTACAGTATGTTCTATAGAGGTGAACCATCCCAACAGGATACATTACTACATTACTAGAGTATGTTCTATAGAGGTGAACCATCCCAACAGGATACATTACTACATTACTACAGTATGTTCTATAGAGGTGAACCATCCCAACAGGATACATTACTACAGTATGTTCTATAGAGGTGAACCATCCCAACAGGATACATTACTACAGTATGTTCTATAGAGGTGAACCATCCCAACAGGATACATTACTACAGTATGTTCTATAGAGGTGTACCATCCCAACAGGATACATTACTACATTACTACAGTATGTTCTATAGAGGTGAACCATCCCAACAGGATACATTACTACATTACTACAGTATGTTCTATAGAGGTGAACCATCCCAACAGGATACATTACTACATTACTACAGTATGTTCTATAGAAGTGAACCATCCCAACAGGATACATTACTACATTACTACAGTATGTTCTATAGAGGTGAACCATCCCAACAGGATACATTACTACAGTATGTTCTATAGAGGTGAACCATCCCAACAGGATATATTACTACATTACTACAGTATGTTCTATAGAGGTGAACCATCCCAACAGGATACATTACTACAGTATGTTCTATAGAGGTGAACCATCCCAACAGGATACATTACTACAGTATGTTCTATAGAGGTGAACCATCCCAACAGGATACATTACTACAGTATGTTCTATAGAGGTGAACCATCCCAACAGGATACATTACTACATTACTACAGTATGTTCTATAGAGGTGAACCATCCCAACAGGATACATTACTACAGTATGTTCTATAGAGGTGAACCATCCCAACAGGATACATTACTACATTACTACAGTATGTTCTATAGAGGTGAACCATCCCAACAGGATACATTACTACATTACTACAGTATGTTCTATAGAGGTGAACCATCCCAACAGGATACATTACTACAGTATGTTCTATAGAGGTGAACCATCCCAACAGGATACATTACTACATTACTACAGTATGTTCTATAGAGGTGAACCATCCCAACAGGATACATTACTACAGTATGTTCTATAGAGGTGAACCATCCCAACAGGATACATTACTACAGTATGTTCTATAGAGGTGAACCATCCCAACAGGATACATTACTACAGTATGTTCTATAGAGGTGGACCATCCCAACAGGATACATTACTACAGTATGTTCTATAGAGGTGAACCATCCCAACAGGATACATTACTACATTACTACAGTATGTTCTATAGAGGTGAACCATCCCAACAGGATACATTACTACATTACTACAGTATGTTCTATAGAGGTGAACCATCCCAACAGGATACATTACTACAGTATGTTCTATAGAGGTGAACCATCCCAACAGGATACATTACTACATTACTACAGTATGTTCTATAGAGGTGAACCATCCCAACAGGATACATTACTACAGTATGTTCTATAGAGGTGTACCATCCCAACAGGATACATTACTACATTACTACAGTATGTTCTATAGAGGTGAACCATCCCAACAGGATACATTACTACAGTATGTTCTATAGAGGTGAACCATCCCAACAGGATACATTACTACAGTATGTTCTATAGAGGTGAACCATCCCAACAGGATACATTACTACATTACTACAGTATGTTCTATAGAGGTGAACCATCCCAACAGGATACATTACTACATTACTACAGTATGTTCTATAGAGGTGAACCATCCCAACAGGATACATTACTACAGTATGTTCTATAGAGGTGAACCATCCCAACAGGATACATTACTACAGTATGTTCTATAGAGGTGTACCATCCCAACAGGATACATTACTACATTACTACAGTATGTTCTATAGAGGTGAACCATCCCAACAGGATACATTACTACAGTATGTTCTATAGAGGTGAACCATCCCAACAGGATACATTACTACAGTATGTTCTATAGAGGTGAACCATCCCAACAGGATACATTACTACAGTATGTTCTATAGAGGTGAACCATCCCAACAGGATACATTACTACAGTATGTTCTATAGAGGTGAACCATCCCAACAGGATACATTACTACAGTATGTTCTATAGAGGTGAACCATCCCAACAGGATACATTACTACATTACTACAGTATGTTCTATAGAGGTGAACCATCCCAACAGGATACATTACTACAGTATGTTCTATAGAGGTGAACCATCCCAACAGGATACATTACTACAGTATGTTCTATAGAGGTGAACCATCCCAACAGGATACATTACTACAGTATGTTCTATAGAGGTGTACCATCCCAACAGGATACATTACTACAGTATGTTCTATAGAGGTGAACCATCCCAACAGGATACATTACTACATTACTACAGTATGTTCTATAGAGGTGAACCATCCCAACAGGATACATTACTACAGTATGTTCTATAGAGGTGAACCATCCCAACAGGATACATTACTACATTACTACAGTATGTTCTATAGAGGTGAACCATCCCAACAGGATACATTACTACATTACTACAGTATGTTCTATAGAGGTGAACCATCCCAACAGGATACATTACTACATTACTACAGTATGTTCTATAGAGGTGAACCATCCCAACAGGATACATTACTACATTACTACAGTATGTTCTATAGAGGTGAACCATCCCAACAGGATACATTACTACATTACTACAGTATGTTCTATAGAGGTGAACCATCCCAACAGGATACATTACTACAGTATGTTCTATAGAGGTGAACCATCCCAACAGGATACATTACTACATTACTACAGTATGTTCTATAGAGGTGAACCATCCCAACAGGATACATTACTACAGTATGTTCTATAGAGGTGAACCATCCCAACAGGATACATTACTACATTACTACAGTATGTTCTATAGAGGTGAACCATCCCAACAGGATACATTACTACAGTATGTTCTATAGAGGTGAACCATCCCAACAGGATACATTACTACAGTATGTTCTATAGAGGTGGACCATCCCAACAGGATACATTACTACATTACTACAGTATGTTCTATAGAGGTGTACCATCCCAACAGGATACATTACAACATTACTACAGTATGTTCTATAGAGGTGTACCATCCCAACAGGATACATTACTACAGTATGTTCTATAGAGGTGAACCATCCCAACAGGATACATTACTACAGTATGTTCTATAGAGGTGAACCATCCCAACAGGATACATTACTACAGTATGTTCTATAGAGGTGAACCATCCCAACAGGATACATTACTACATTACTACAGTATGTTCTATAGAGGTGAACCATCCCAACAGGATACATTACTACATTACTACAGTATGTTCTATAGAGGTGAACCATCCCAACAGGATACATTACTACAGTATGTTCTATAGAGGTGAACCATCCCAAAAGGATACATTACTACATTACTACAGTATGTTCTATAGAGGTGAACCATCCCAACAGGATACATTACTACATTACTACAGTATGTTCTATAGAGGTGAACCATCCCAACAGGATACATTACTACAGTATGTTCTATAGAGGTGAACCATCCCAACAGGATACATTACTACAGTATGTTCTATAGAGGTGGACCATCCCAACAGGATACATTACTACAGTATGTTCTATAGAGGTGAACCATCCCAACAGGATACATTACTACATTACTACAGTATGTTCTATAGAGGTGAACCATCCCAACAGGATACATTACTACAGTATGTTCTATAGAGGTGAACCATCCCAACAGGATACATTACTACATTACTACAGTATGTTCTATAGAGGTGAACCATCCCAACAGGATACATTACTACATTACTACAGTATGTTCTATAGAGGTGAACCATCCCAACAGGATACATTACTACAGTATGTTCTATAGAGGTGAACCATCCCAACAGGATACATTACTACAGTATGTTCAATAGAGGTGAACCATCCCAACAGGATACATTACTACATTACTACAGTATGTTCTATAGAGGTGAACCATCCCAACAGGATACATTACTACAGTATGTTCTATAGAGGTGAACCATCCCAACAGGATACATTACTACATTACTACAGTATGTTCTATAGAGGTGAACCATCCCAACAGGATACATTACTACATTACTACAGTATGTTCTATAGAGGTGTACCATCCCAACAGGATACATTACTACAGTATGTTCTATAGAGGTGAACCATCCCAACAGGATACATTACTACATTACTACAGTATGTTCTATAGAGGTGAACCATCCCAACAGGATACATTACTACATTACTACAGTATGTTCTATAGAGGTGAACCATCCCAACAGGATACATTACTACAGTATGTTCTATAGAGGTGAACCATCCCAACAGGATACATTACTACATTACTACAGTATGTTCTATAGAGGTGAACCATCCCAACAGGATACATTACTACATTACTACAGTATGTTCTATAGAGGTGAACCATCCCAACAGGATACATTACTACAGTATGTTCTATAGAGGTGAACCATCCCAACAGGATACATTACTACATTACTACAGTATGTTCTATAGAGGTGAACCATCCCAACAGGATACATTACTACAGTATGTTCTATAGAGGTGAACCATCCCAACAGGATACATTACTACATTACTACAGTATGTTCTATAGAGGTGAACCATCCCAACAGGATACATTACTACATTACTACAGTATGTTCTATAGAGGTGAACCATCCCAACAGGATACATTACTACAGTATGTTCTATAGAGGTGAACCATCCCAACAGGATACATTACTACATTACTACAGTATGTTCTATAGAGGTGAACCATCCCAACAGGATACATTACTACATTACTACAGTATGTTCTATAGAGGTGAACCATCCCAACAGGATACATTACTACAGTATGTTCTATAGAGGTGAACCATCCCAACAGGATACATTACTACATTACTACAGTATGTTCTATAGAGGTGAACCATCCCAACAGGATACATTACTACAGTATGTTCTATAGAGGTGAACCATCCCAACAGGATACATTACTACATTACTACAGTATGTTCTATAGAGGTGAACCATCCCAACAGGATACATTACTACAGTATGTTCTATAGAGGTTAACCATCCCAACAGGATACATTACTACATTACTACAGTATGTTCTATAGAGGTGAACCATCCCAACAGGATACATTACTACAGTATGTTCTATAGAGGTGAACCATCCCAACAGGATACATTACTACATTACTACAGTATGTTCTATAGAGGTGAACCATCCCAACAGGATACATTACTACATTACTACAGTATGTTCTATAGAGGTGAACCATCCCAACAGGATACATTACTACAGTATGTTCTATAGAGGTGAACCATCCCAACAGGATACATTACTACAGTATGTTCTATAGAGGTGAACCATCCCAACAGGATACATTACTACATTACTACAGTATGTTCTATAGAGGTGAACCATCCCAACAGGATACAGTACTACATTACTACAGTATGTTCTATAGAGGTGAACCATCCCAACAGGATACATTACTACATTACTACAGTATGTTCTATAGAGGTGAACCATCCCAACAGGATACATTACTACAGTATGTTCTATAGAGGTGAACCATCCCAACAGGATACATTACTACATTACTACAGTATGTTCTATAGAGGTGAACCATCCCAACAGGATACATTACTACAGTATGTTCTATAGAGGTGAACCATCCCAACAGGATACATTACTACATTACTACAGTATGTTCTATAGAGGTGAACCATCCCAACAGGATACATTACTACAGTATGTTCTATAGAGGTGAACCATCGCAACAGGATACATTACTACAGTATGTTCTATAGAGGTGTACCATCCCAACAGGATACATTACTACAGTATGTTCTATAGAGGTGAACCATCCCAACAGGATACATTACTACATTACTACAGTATGTTCTATAGAGGTGAACCATCCCAACAGGATACATTACTACATTACTACAGTATGTTCTATAGAGGTGAACCATCCCAACAGGATACATTACTACAGTATGTTCTATAGAGGTGTACCATCCCAACAGGATACATTACTACATTACTACAGTATGTTCTATAGAGGTGAACCATCCCAACAGGATACATTACTACATTACTACAGTATGTTCTATAGAGGTGAACCATCCCAACAGGATACATTACTACAGTATGTTCTATAGAGGTGAACCATCCCAACAGGATACATTACTACATTACTACAGTATGTTCTATAGAGGTGAACCATCCCAACAGGATACATTACTACATTACTACAGTATGTTCTATAGAGGTGAACCATCCCAACAGGATACATTACTACAGTATGTTCTATAGAGGTGAACCATCCCAACAGGATACATTACTACAGTATGTTCTATAGAGGTGAACCATCCCAACAGGATACATTACTACAGTATGTTCTATAGAGGTGGACCATCCCAACAGGATACATTACTACATTACTACAGTATGTTCTATAGAGGTGAACCATCCCAACAGGATACATTACTACAGTATGTTCTATAGAGGTGAACCATCCCAACAGGATACATTACTACAGTATGTTCTATAGAGGTGAACCATCCCAACAGGATACATTACTACATTACTACAGTATGTTCTATAGAGGTGAACCATCCCAACAGGATACATTACTAGAGTATGTTCTATAGAGGTGGACCATCCCAACAGGATACATTACTACATTACTACAGTATGTTCTATAGAGGTGAACCATCCCAACAGGATACATTACTACATTACTACAGTATGTTCTATAGAGGTGAACCATCCCAACAGGATACATTACTACATTACTACAGTATGTTCTATAGAGGTGAACCATCCCAACAGGATACATTACTACATTACTACAGTATGTTCTATAGAGGTGAACCATCCCAACAGGATACATTACTACATTACTACAGTATGTTCTATAGAAGTGAACCATCCCAACAGGATACATTACTACATTACCACAGTATGTTCTATAGAGGTGAACCATCCCAACAGGATACATTACTACATTACTACAGTATGTTCTATAGAGGTGAACCATCCCAACAGGATACATTACTACAGTATGTTCTATAGAGGTGAACCATCCCAACAGGATACATTACTACATTACTACAGTATGTTCTATAGAGGTGAACCATCCCAACAGGATACATTACTACAGTATGTTCTATAGAGGTGAACCATCCCAACAGGATACATTACTACATTACTACAGTATGTTCTATAGAGGTGTACCATCCCAACAGGATACATTACTACATTACTACAGTATGTTCTATAGAGGTGAACCATCCCAACAGGATACATTACTAGAGTATGTTCTATAGAGGTGGACCATCCCAACAGGATACATTACTACATTACTACAGTATGTTCTATAGAGGTGAACCATCCCAACAGGATACATTACTACAGTATGTTCTATAGAGGTGAACCATCCCAACAGGATACATTACTACATTACTACAGTATGTTCTATAGAGGTGTACCATCCCAACAGGATACATTACTACATTACCACAGTATGTTCTATAGAGGTGTACCATCCCAACAGGATACATTACTACAGTATGTTCTATAGAGGTGAACCATCCCAACAGGATACATTACTACAGTATGTTCTATAGAGGTGAACCATCCCAACAGGATACATTACTACAGTATGTTCTATAGAGGTGAACCATCCCAACAGGATACATTACTACATTACTACAGTATGTTCTATAGAGGTGTACCATCCCAACAGGATACATTACTACATTACTACAGTATGTTCTATAGAGGTGAACCATCCCAACAGGATACATTACTACAGTATGTTCTATAGAGGTGAACCATCCCAACAGGATACATTACTACATTACTACAGTATGTTCTATAGAGGTGAACCATCCCAACAGGATACATTACTACAGTATGTTCTATAGAGGTGAACCATCCCAACAGGATACATTACTACATTACTACAGTATGTTCTATAGAGGTGAACCATCCCAACAGGATACATTACTACATTACTACAGTATGTTCTATAGAGGTGAACCATCCCAACAGGATACATTACTACAGTATGTTCTATAGAGGTGAACCATCCCAACAGGATACATTACTAGAGTATGTTCTATAGAGGTGAACCATCCCAACAGGATACATTACTACATTACTACAGTATGTTCTATAGAGGTGAACCATCCCAACAGGATACATTACTACAGTATGTTCTATAGAGGTGAACCATCCCAACAGGATACATTACTACAGTATGTTCTATAGAGGTGGACCATCCCAACAGGATACATTACTACATTACTACAGTATGTTCTATAGAGGTGAACCATCCCAACAGGATACATTACTACAGTATGTTCTATAGAGGTGAACCATCCCAACAGGATACATTACTACAGTATGTTCTATAGAGGTGAACCATCCCAACAGGATACATTACTACATTACTACAGTATGTTCTATAGAGGTGAACCATCCCAACAGGATACATTACTACATTACTACAGTATGTTCTATAGAGGTGAACCATCCCAACAGGATACATTACTACAGTATGTTCTATAGAGGTGAACCATCCCAACAGGATACATTACAACATTACTACAGTATGTTCTATAGAGGTGTACCATCCCAACAGGATACATTACTACATTACTACAGTATGTTCTATAGAGGTGAACCATCCCAACAGGATACATTACTACATTACTACAGTATGTTCTATAGAGGTGAACCATCCCAACAGGATACATTACTACAGTATGTTCTATAGAGGTGAACCATCCCAACAGGATACATTACTACATTACTACAGTATGTTCTATAGAGGTGAACCATCCCAACAGGATACATTACTACATTACTACAGTATGTTCTATAGAGGTGAACCATCCCAACAGGATACATTACTACAGTATGTTCTATAGAGGTGTACCATCCCAACAGGATACATTACTACAGTATGTTCTATAGAGGTGAACCATCCCAACAGGATACATTACTACAGTATGTTCTATAGAGGTGAACCATCCCAACAGGATACATTACTACATTACTACAGTATGTTCTATAGAGGTGAACCATCCCAACAGGATACATTACTACAGTATGTTCTATAGAGGTGAACCATCCCAACAGGATACATTACTACAGTATGTTCTATAGAGGTGAACCATCCCAACAGGATAAATTACTACATTACTACAGTATGTTCTATAGAGGTGAACCATCCCAACAGGATACATTACTACATTACTACAGTATGTTCTATAGAGGTGTACCATCCCAACAGGATACATTACTACAGTATGTTCTATAGAGGTGAACCATCCCAACAGGATACATTACTACATTACTACAGTATGTTCTATAGAGGTGGACCATCCCAACAGGATACATTACTACAGTTTGTTCTATAGAGGTGAACCATCCCAACAGGATACATTACTACATTACTACAGTATGTTCTATAGAGGTGTACCATCCCAACAGGATACATTACTACATTACTACAGTCTGTTCTATAGAGGTGAACCATCCCAACAGGATACATTACTACAGTATGTTCTATAGAGGTGAACCATCCCAACAGGATACATTACTACATTACTACAGTATGTTCTATAGAGGTGAACCATCCCAACAGGATACATTACTACAGTATGTTCTATAGAGGTGAACCATCCCAACAGGATACATTACTACAGTATGTTCTATAGAGGTGAACCATCCCAACAGGATACATTACTACAGTATGTTCTATAGAGGTGAACCATCCCAACAGGATACATTACTACAGTATGTTCTATAGAGGTGAACCATCCCAACAGGATACATTACTACAGTATGTTCTATAGAGGTGAACCATCCCAACAGGATACATTACTACAGTATGTTCTATAGAGGTGAACCATCCCAACAGGATACATTACTACAGTATGTTCTATAGAGGTGAACCATCCCAACAGGATACATTACTACATTACTACAGTATGTTCTATAGAGGTGAACCATCCCAACAGGATACATTACTACATTACTACAGTATGTTCTATAGAGGTGAACCATCCCAACAGGATACATTACTACAGTATGTTCTATAGAGGTGAACCATCCCAACAGGATACATTACTACAGTATGTTCTATAGAGGTGAACCATCCCAACAGGATACATTACTACATTACTACAGTATGTTCTATAGAGGTGAACCATCCCAACAGGATACATTACTACATTACTACAGTATGTTCTATAGAGGTGAACCATCCCAACAGGATACATTACTACATTACTACAGTATGTTCTATAGAGGTGAACCATCCCAACAGGATACATTACTACATTACTACAGTGTGTTCTATAGAGGTGAACCATCCCAACAGGATACATTACTACAGTATGTTCTATAGAGGTGAACCCTCCCAACAGGATACATTACTACAGTATGTTCTATAGAGGTGAACCATCCCAACAGGATTCATTACTACATTACTACAGTATGTTCTATAGAGGTGAACCATCCCAACAGGATACATTACTACATTACTACAGTATGTTCTATAGAGGTGAACCATCCCAACAGGATACATTACTACAGTATGTTCTATAGAGGTGAACCATCCCAACAGGATACATTACTACATTACTACAGTATGTTCTATAGAGGTGAACCATCCCAACAGGATACATTACTACAGTATGTTCTATAGAGGTGAACCATCCCAACAGGATACAGTACTACAGTATGTTCTATAGAGGTGAACCATCCCAACAGGATACATTACTACATTACTACAGTATGTTCTATAGAGGTGAACCATCCCAACAGGATACATTACTACATTACTACAGTATGTTCTATAGAGGTGAACCATCCCAACAGGATACATTACTACATTACTACAGTATGTTCTATAGAGGTGAACCATCCCAACAGGATACATTACTACATTACTACAGTATGTTCTATAGAGGTGAACCATCCCAACAGGATACATTACTACAGTATGTTCTATAGAGGTGAACCATCCCAACAGGATACATTACTACATTACTACAGTATGTTCTATAGAGGTGAACCATCCCAACAGGATACATTACTACAGTATGTTCTATAGAGGTGAACCATCCCAACAGGATACATTACTACATTACTACAGTATGTTCTATAGAGGTGAACCATCCCAACAGGATACATTACTACATTACTACAGTATGTTCTATAGAGGTGAACCATCCCAACAGGATACATTACTACAGTATGTTCTATAGAGGTGAACCATCCCAACAGGATACATTACTACAGTATGTTCTATAGAGGTGAACCATCCCAACAGGATACATTACTACATTACTACAGTATGTTCTATAGAGGTGAACCATCCCAACAGGATACATTACTACAGTATGTTCTATAGAGGTGAACCATCCCAACAGGATTCATTACTACATTACTACAGTATGTTCTATAGAGGTGAACCATCCCAACAGGATACATTACTACAGTATGTTCTATAGAGGTGAACCATCCCAACAGGATACATTACTACATTACTACAGTATGTTCTATAGAGGTGAACCATCCCAACAGGATACATTACTACATTACTACAGTATGTTCTATAGAGGTGAACCATCCCAACAGGATACATTACTACAGTATGTTCTATAGAGGTGAACCATCCCAACAGGATACATTACTACAGTATGTTCTATAGAGGTGAACCATCCCAACAGGATACATTACTACATTACTACAGTATGTTCTATAGAGGTGAACCATCCCAACAGGATACATTACTACATTACTACAGTATGTTCTATAGAGGTGTACCATCCCAACAGGATACATTACTACAGTATGTTCTATAGAGGTGAACCATCCCAACAGGATACATTACTACATTACTACAGTATGTTCTATAGAGGTGAACCATCCCAACAGGATACATTACTACATTACTACAGTATGTTCTATAGAGGTGAACCATCCCAACAGGATACATTACTACATTACTACAGTATGTTCTATAGAGGTGTACCATCCCAACAGGATACATTACTACAGTATGTTCTATAGAGGTGAACCATCCCAACAGGATACATTACTACATTACTACAGTATGTTCTATAGAGGTGAACCATCCCAACAGGATACATTACTACAGTATGTTCTATAGAGGTGAACCATCCCAACAGGATACATTACTACATTACTACAGTATGTTCTATAGAGGTGAACCATCCCAACAGGATACATTACTACATTACTACAGTATGTTCTATAGAGGTGAACCATCCCAACAGGATACATTACTACAGTATGTTCTATAGAGGTGAACCATCCCAACAGGATACATTACTACATTACTACAGTATGTTCTATAGAGGTGAACCATCCCAACAGGATACATTACTACAGTATGTTCTATAGAGGTGAACCATCGCAACAGGATACATTACTACAGTATGTTCTATAGAGGTGTACCATCCCAACAGGATACATTACTACAGTATGTTCTATAGAGGTGAACCATCCCAACAGGATACATTACTACATTACTACAGTATGTTCTATAGAGGTGTACCATCCCAACAGGATACATTACTACATTACTACAGTATGTTCTATAGAGGTGAACCATCCCAACAGGATACATTACTACAGTATGTTCTATAGAGGTGTACCATCCCAACAGGATACATTACTACATTACTACAGTATGTTCTATAGAGGTGAACCATCCCAACAGGATACATTACTACATTACTACAGTATGTTCTATAGAGGTGAACCATCCCAACAGGATACATTACTACAGTATGTTCTATAGAGGTGAACCATCCCAACAGGATACATTACTACAGTATGTTCTATAGAGGTGAACCATCCCAACAGGATACATTACTACAGTATGTTCTATAGAGGTGGACCATCCCAACAGGATACATTACTACATTACTACAGTATGTTCTATAGAGGTGAACCATCCCAACAGGATACATTACTACAGTATGTTCTATAGAGGTGAACCATCCCAACAGGATACATTACTACAGTATGTTCTATAGAGGTGAACCATCCCAACAGGATACATTACTACATTACTACAGTATGTTCTATAGAGGTGGACCATCCCAACAGGATACATTACTACAGTATGTTCTATAGAGGTGAACCATCCCAACAGGATACATTACTACAGTATGTTCTATAGAGGTGAACCATCCCAACAGGATACATTACTACAGTATGTTCTATAGAGGTGAACCATCCCAACAGGATACATTACTACATTACTACAGTATGTTCTATAGAGGTGAACCATCCCAACAGGATACATTACTAGAGTATGTTCTATAGAGGTGGACCATCCCAACAGGATACATTACTACATTACTACAGTATGTTCTATAGAGGTGAACCATCCCAACAGGATACATTACTACATTACTACAGTATGTTCTATAGAGGTGAACCATCCCAACAGGATACATTACTACATTACTACAGTATGTTCTATAGAGGTGAACCATCCCAACAGGATACATTACTACATTACTACAGTATGTTCTATAGAGGTGAACCATCCCAACAGGATACATTACTACATTACTACAGTATGTTCTATAGAAGTGAACCATCCCAACAGGATACATTACTACATTACCACAGTATGTTCTATAGAGGTGAACCATCCCAACAGGATACATTACTACATTACTACAGTATGTTCTATAGAGGTGAACCATCCCAACAGGATACATTACTACAGTATGTTCTATAGAGGTGAACCATCCCAACAGGATACATTACTACATTACTACAGTATGTTCTATAGAGGTGAACCATCCCAACAGGATACATTACTACAGTATGTTCTATAGAGGTGAACCATCCCAACAGGATACATTACTACATTACTACAGTATGTTCTATAGAGGTGTACCATCCCAACAGGATACATTACTACATTACTACAGTATGTTCTATAGAGGTGAACCATCCCAACAGGATACATTACTAGAGTATGTTCTATAGAGGTGGACCATCCCAACAGGATACATTACTACATTACTACAGTATGTTCTATAGAGGTGAACCATCCCAACAGGATACAGTACTACATTACTACAGTATGTTCTATAGAGGTGTACCATCCCAACAGGATACATTACTACATTACCACAGTATGTTCTATAGAGGTGAACCATCCCAACAGGATACATTACTACAGTATGTTCTATAGAGGTTAACCATCCCAACAGGATTCATTACTACATTACTACAGTATGTTCTATAGAGGTGAACCATCCCAACAGGATACATTACTACATTACTACAGTATGTTCTATAGAGGTGTACCATCCCAACAGGATACATTACTACATTACTACAGTATGTTCTATAGAGGTGAACCATCCCAACAGGATACATTACTACAGTATGTTCTATAGAGGTGAACCATCCCAACAGGATACATTACTACAGTATGTTCTATAGAGGTGAACCATCCCAACAGGATACATTACTACAGTATGTTCTATAGAGGTGAACCATCCCAACAGGATACATTACTACATTACTACAGTATGTTCTATAGAGGTGTACCATCCCAACAGGATACATTACTACATTACTACAGTATGTTCTATAGAGGTGAACCATCCCAACAGGATACATTACTACAGTATGTTCTATAGAGGTGAACCATCCCAACAGGATACATTACTACATTACTACAGTATGTTCTATAGAGGTGAACCATCCCAACAGGATACATTACTACAGTATGTTCTATAGAGGTGAACCATCCCAACAGGATACATTACTACATTACTACAGTATGTTCTATAGAGGTGTACCATCCCAACAGGATACATTACTAGAGTATGTTCTATAGAGGTGAACCATCCCAACAGGATACATTACTACATTACTACAGTATGTTCTATAGAGGTGAACCATCCCAACAGGATACATTACTACAGTATGTTCTATAGAGGTGAACCATCCCAACAGGATACATTACTACAGTATGTTCTATAGAGGTGGACCATCCCAACAGGATACATTACTACATTACTACAGTATGTTCTATAGAGGTGAACCATCCCAACAGGATACATTACTACATTACTACAGTATGTTCTATAGAGGTGAACCATCCCAACAGGATACATTACTACAGTATGTTCTATAGAGGTGAACCATCCCAACAGGATACATTACTACATTACTACAGTATGTTCTATAGAGGTGAACCATCCCAACAGGATACATTACTACAGTATGTTCTATAGAGGTGAACCATCCCAACAGGATACATTACTACAGTATGTTCTATAGAGGTGAACCATCCCAACAGGATACATTACAACATTACTACAGTATGTTCTATAGAGGTGTACCATCCCAACAGGATACATTACTACATTACTACAGTATGTTCTATAGAGGTGAACCATCCCAACAGGATACATTACTACATTACTACAGTATGTTCTATAGAGGTGAACCATCCCAACAGGATACATTACTACAGTATGTTCTATAGAGGTGAACCATCCCAACAGGATACATTACTACATTACTACAGTATGTTCTATAGAGGTGAACCATCCCAACAGGATACATTACTACATTACTACAGTATGTTCTATAGAGGTGAACCATCCCAACAGGATACATTACTACAGTATGTTCTATAGAGGTGTACCATCCCAACAGGATACATTACTACAGTATGTTCTATAGAGGTGAACCATCCCAACAGGATACATTACTACAGTATGTTCTATAGAGGTGAACCATCCCAACAGGATACATTACTACATTACTACAGTATGTTCTATAGAGGTGAACCATCCCAACAGGATACATTACTACAGTATGTTCTATAGAGGTGAACCATCCCAACAGGATACATTACTACAGTATGTTCTATAGAGGTGAACCATCCCAACAGGATAAATTACTACATTACTACAGTATGTTCTATAGAGGTGAACCATCCCAACAGGATACATTACTACATTACTACAGTATGTTCTATAGAGGTGTACCATCCCAACAGGATACATTACTACAGTATGTTCTATAGAGGTGAACCATCCCAACAGGATACATTACTACATTACTACAGTATGTTCTATAGAGGTGGACCATCCCAACAGGATACATTACTACAGTTTGTTCTATAGAGGTGAACCATCCCAACAGGATACATTACTACATTACTACAGTATGTTCTATAGAGGTGTACCATCCCAACAGGATACATTACTACATTACTACAGTCTGTTCTATAGAGGTGAACCATCCCAACAGGATACATTACTACAGTATGTTCTATAGAGGTGAACCATCCCAACAGGATACATTACTACATTACTACAGTATGTTCTATAGAGGTGAACCATCCCAACAGGATACATTACTACAGTATGTTCTATAGAGGTGAACCATCCCAACAGGATACATTACTACAGTATGTTCTATAGAGGTGAACCATCCCAACAGGATACATTACTACAGTATGTTCTATAGAGGTGAACCATCCCAACAGGATACATTACTACAGTATGTTCTATAGAGGTGAACCATCCCAACAGGATACATTACTACAGTATGTTCTATAGAGGTGAACCATCCCAACAGGATACATTACTACAGTATGTTCTATAGAGGTGAACCATCCCAACAGGATACATTACTACAGTATGTTCTATAGAGGTGAACCATCCCAACAGGATACATTACTACAGTATGTTCTATAGAGGTGAACCATCCCAACAGGATACATTACTACATTACTACAGTATGTTCTATAGAGGTGAACCATCCCAACAGGATACATTACTACATTACTACAGTATGTTCTATAGAGGTGAACCATCCCAACAGGATACATTACTACATTACTACAGTATGTTCTATAGAGGTGAACCATCCCAACAGGATACATTACTACATTACTACAGTGTGTTCTATAGAGGTGAACCATCCCAACAGGATACATTACTACAGTATGTTCTATAGAGGTGAACCCTCCCAACAGGATACATTACTACAGTATGTTCTATAGAGGTGAACCATCCCAACAGGATTCATTACTACATTACTACAGTATGTTCTATAGAGGTGAACCATCCCAACAGGATACATTACTACATTACTACAGTATGTTCTATAGAGGTGAACCATCCCAACAGGATACATTACTACAGTATGTTCTATAGAGGTGAACCATCCCAACAGGATACATTACTACATTACTACAGTATGTTCTATAGAGGTGAACCATCCCAACAGGATACATTACTACAGTATGTTCTATAGAGGTGAACCATCCCAACAGGATACAGTACTACAGTATGTTCTATAGAGGTGAACCATCCCAACAGGATACATTACTACATTACTACAGTATGTTCTATAGAGGTGAACCATCCCAACAGGATACATTACTACATTACTACAGTATGTTCTATAGAGGTGAACCATCCCAACAGGATACATTACTACATTACTACAGTATGTTCTATAGAGGTGAACCATCCCAACAGGATACATTACTACATTACTACAGTATGTTCTATAGAGGTGAACCATCCCAACAGGATACATTACTACAGTATGTTCTATAGAGGTGAACCATCCCAACAGGATACATTACAACATTACTACAGTATGTTCTATAGAGGTGAACCATCCCAACAGGATACATTACTACAGTATGTTCTATAGAGGTGAACCATCCCAACAGGATACATTACTACAGTATGTTCTATAGAGGTGAACCATCCCAACAGGATACATTACTACAGTATGTTCTATAGAGGTGAACCATCCCAACAGGATACATTACTACAGTATGTTCTATAGAGGTGAACCATCCCAACAGGATACATTACTACTTTACTACAGTATGTTCTATAGAGGTGAACCATCCCAACAGGATACATTACTACAGTATGTTCTATAGAGGTGAACCATCCCAACAGGATACATTACTACATTACTACAGTATGTTCTATAGAGGTGAACCATCCCAACAGGATACATTACTACAGTATGTTCTATAGAGGTGAACCATCCCAACAGGATACATTACTACATTACTACAGTATGTTCTATAGAGGTGAACCATCCCAACAGGATACATTACTACAGTATGTTCTATAGAGGTGAACCATCCCAACAGGATACATTACTACAGTATGTTCTATAGAGGTGAACCATCCCAACAGGATACATTACTACATTACTACAGTATGTTCTATAGAGGTGAACCATCCCAACAGGATACATTACTACAGTATGTTCTATAGAGGTGAACCATCCCAACAGGATACATTACAACATTACTACAGTATGTTCTATAGAGGTGAACCATCCCAACAGGATACATTACTACAGTATGTTCTATAGAGGTGAACCATCCCAACAGGATACATTACAACATTACTACAGTATGTTCTATAGAGGTGAACCATCCCAACAGGATACATTACTACAGTATGTTCTATAGAGGTGAACCATCCCAACAGGATACATTACTACAGTATGTTCTATAGAGGTGAACCATCCCAACAGGATACATTACTACAGTATGTTCTATAGAGGTGAACCATCCCAACAGGATACATTACTACAGTATGTTCTATAGAGGTGAACCATCCCAACAGGATTCATTACTACATTACTACAGTATGTTCTATAGAGGTGAACCATCCCAGCAGGATACATTACTACATTACTACAGTATGTTCTATAGAGGTGAACCATCCCAACAGGATACATTACTACAGTATGTTCTATAGAGGTGAACCATCCCAACAGGATACATTACTACTTTACTACAGTGTGTTCTATAGAGGTGAACCATCCCAACAGGATACAGTACTACAGTATGTTCTATAGAGGTGAACCATCCCAACAGGATACATTACTACATTACTACAGTATGTTCTATAGAGGTGAACCATCCCAACAGGATACATTACTACAGTATGTTCTATAGAGGTGAACCATCCCAACAGGATACATTACTACAGTATGTTCTATAGAGGTGAACCATCCCAACAGGATACATTACTACAGTATGTTCTATAGAGGTGAACCATCCCAACAGGATTCATTACTACATTACTACAGTATGTTCTATAGAGGTGAACCATCCCAACAGGATACATTACTACATTACTACAGTATGTTCTATAGAGGTGAACCATCCCAACAGGATACATTACTACAGTATGTTCTATAGAGGTGAACCATCCCAACAGGATACATTACTACTTTACTACAGTATGTTCTATAGAGGTGAACCATCCCAACAGGATACATTACTACAGTATGTTCTATAGAGGTGAACCATCCCAACAGGATACATTACTACATTACTACAGTATGTTCTATAGAGGTGAACCATCCCAACAGGATACATTACTACATTACTACAGTATGTTCTATAGAGGTGAACCATCCCAACAGGATACATTACTACATTACTACAGTATGTTCTATAGAGGTGAACCATCCCAACAGGATACATTACTACAGTATGTTCTATAGAGGTGAACCATCCCAACAGGATACATTACTACATTACTACAGTATGTTCTATAGAGGTGAACCATCCCAACAGGATACATTACTACATTACTACAGTATGTTCTATAGAGGTGAACCATCCCAACAGGATACATTACTACAGTATGTTCTATAGAGGTGAACCATCCCAACAGGATACATTACTACATTACTACAGTATGTTCTATAGAGGTGAACCATCCCAACAGGATACATTACTACAGTATGTTCTATAGAGGTGAACCATCCCAACAGGATACATTACTACATTACTACAGTATGTTCTATAGAGGTGAACCATCCCAACAGGATACATTACTACAGTATGTTCTATAGAGGTGAACCATCCCAACAGGATACATTACTACATTACTACAGTATGTTCTATAGAGGTGAACCATCCCAACAGGATACATTACTACAGTATGTTCTATAGAGGTGAACCATCCCAACAGGATACATTACTACATTACTACAGTATGTTCTATAGAGGTGAACCATCCCAACAGGATACATTACTACAGTATGTTCTATAGAGGTGAACCATCCCAACAGGATACATTACTACAGTATGTTCTATAGAGGTGAACCATCCCAACAGGATACATTACTACAGTATGTTCTATAGAGGTGAACCATCCCAACAGGATACATTACTACAGTATGTTCTATAGAGGTGAACCATCCCAACAGGATACATTACTACATTACTACAGTATGTTCTATAGAGGTGAACCATCCCAACAGGATACATTACTACAGTATGTTCTATAGAGGTGTACCATCCCAACAGGATACATTACTACAGTATGTTCTATAGAGGTGAACCATCCCAACAGGATACATTACTACAGTATGTTCTATAGAGGTGAACCATCCCAACAGGATACATTACTACAGTATGTTCTATAGAGGTGAACCATCCCAACAGGATACATTACTACAGTATGTTCTATAGAGGTGAACCATCCCAACAGGATACATTACTACAGTATGTTCTATAGAGGTGAACCATCCCAACAGGATACATTACTACATTACTACAGTATGTTCTATAGAGGTGAACCATCCCAACAGGATACATTACTACAGTATGTTCTATAGAGGTGAACCATCCCAACAGGATACATTACTACATTACTACAGTATGTTCTATAGAGGTGAACCATCCCAACAGGATACATTACTACAGTATGTTCTATAGAGGTGAACCATCCCAACAGGATACATTACTACAGTATGTTCTATAGAGGTGAACCATCCCAACAGGATACATTACTACAGTATGTTCTATAGAGGTGAACCATCCCAACAGGATACATTACTACATTACTACAGTATGTTCTATAGAGGTGAACCATCCCAACAGGATACATTACTACATTACTACAGTATGTTCTATAGAGGTGAACCGTCCCAACAGGATACATTACTACAGTATGTTCTATAGAGGTGAACCATCCCAACAGGATACATTACTACATTACTACAGTATGTTCTATAGAGGTGAACCATCCCAACAGGATACATTACTACAGTATGTTCTATAGAGGTGAACCATCCCAACAGGATACATTACTACATTACTACAGTATGTTCTATAGAGGTGAAC
Organism: Salvelinus fontinalis; assembly: GCF_029448725.1. Lineage (NCBI taxonomy): Eukaryota > Metazoa > Chordata > Actinopteri > Salmoniformes > Salmonidae > Salvelinus > Salvelinus fontinalis. Next base: position 62,016,603 of record NC_074682.1, on the reverse strand, counting down.
CATCCCAACAGGATACATTACTACATTACTACAGTATGTTCTATAGAGGTGAACCATCCCAACAGGATACATTACTACATTACTACAGTATGTTCTATAGAGGTGAACCATCCCAACAGGATACATTACTACATTACTACAGTATGTTCTATAGAGGTGTACCATCCCAACAGGATACATTACTACAGTATGTTCTATAGAGGTGTACCATCCCAACAGGATACATTACTACATTACCACAGTATGTTCTATAGAGGTGAACCATCCCAACAGGATACATTACTACAGTATGTTCTATAGAGGTGAACCATCCCAACAGGATACATTACTACAGTATGTTCTATAGAGGTGAACCATCCCAACAGGATACATTACTACAGTATGTTCTATAGAGGTGAACCATCCCAACAGGATACATTACTACATTACTACAGTATGTTCTATAGAGGTGAACCATCCCAACAGGATACATTACTACAGTATGTTCTATAGAGGTGAACCATCCCAACAGGATACATTACTACAGTATGTTCTATAGAGGTGAACCATCCCAACAGGATACATTACTACATTACTACAGTATGTTCTATAGAGGTGAACCATCCCAACAGGATACATTACTACATTACTACAGTATGTTCTATAGAGGTGAACCATCCCAACAGGATACATTACTACAGTATGTTCTATAGAGGTGAACCATCCCAACAGGATACATTACTACAGTATGTTCTATAGAGGTGAACCATCCCAACAGGATACATTACTACATTACTACAGTATGTTCTATAGAGGTGAACCATCCCAACAGGATACATTACTACATTACTACAGTATGTTCTATAGAGGTGAACCATCCCAACAGGATTCATTACTACAGTATGTTCTATAGAGGTGAACCATCCCAACAGGATACATTACTACATTACTACAGTATGTTCTATAGAGGTGAACCATCCCAACAGGATACATTACTACAGTATGTTCTATAGAGGTGAACCATCCCAACAGGATACATTACTACAGTATGTTCTATAGAGGTGAACCATCCCAACAGGATACATTACTACAGTATGTTCTATAGAGGTGAACCATCCCAACAGGATACATTACTACAGTATGTTCTATAGAGGTGAACCATCCCAACAGGATACATTACTACATTACTACAGTATGTTCTATAGAGGTGAACCATCCCAACAGGATACATTACTACAGTATGTTCTATAGAGGTGAACCATCCCAACAGGATACATTACTACATTACTACAGTATGTTCTATAGAGGTGAACCATCCCAACAGGATACATTACTACAGTATGTTCTATAGAGGTGAACCATCCCAACAGGATACATTACTACATTACTACAGTATGTTCTATAGAGGTGTACCATCCCAACAGGATACATTACTACATTACTACAGTATGTTCTATAGAGGTGAACCATCCCAACAGGATACATTACTAGAGGATGTTCTATAGAGGTGGACCATCCCAACAGGATACATTACTACATTACTACAGTATGTTCTATAGAGGTGAACCATCCCAACAGGATACATTACTACAGTATGTTCTATAGAGGTGAACCATCCCAACAGGATACATTACTACATTACTACAGTATGTTCTATAGAGGTGAACCATCCCAACAGGATACATTACTACAGTATGTTCTATAGAGGTGAACCATCCCAACAGGATACATTACTACATTACTACAGTATGTTCTATAGAGGTGAACCATCCCAACAGGATACATTACTACAGTATGTTCTATAGAGGTGAACCATCCCAACAGGATACATTACTACAGTATGTTCTATAGAGGTGAACCATCCCAACAGGATACATTACTACAGTATGTTCTATAGAGGTGAACCATCCCAACAGGATACATTACTACATTACTACAGTATGTTCTATAGAGGTGAACCATCCCAACAGGATACAGTACTACATTACTACAGTATGTTCTATAGAGGTGAACCATCCCAACAGGATACATTACTACATTACTACAGTATGTTCTATAGAGGTGTACCATCCCAACAGGATACATTACTACATTACTACAGTATGTTCTATAGAGGTGAACCATCCCAACAGGATACATTACTACATTACTACAGTATGTTCTATAGAGGTGAACCATCCCAACAGGATACATTACTACATTACTACAGTATGTTCTATAGAGGTGAACCATCCCAACAGGATACATTACTACAGTATGTTCTATAGAGGTGAACCATCCCAACAGGATTCATTACTACATTACTACAGTATGTTCTATAGAGGTGAACCATCCCAGCAGGATACATTACTACATTACTACAGTATGTTCTATAGAGGTGAACCATCCCAACAGTATACATTACTACAGTATGTTCTATAGAGGTGAACCATCCCAACAGGATACATTACTACTTTACTACAGTATGTTCTATAGAGGTGAACCATCCCAACAGGATACATTACTACATTACTACAGTATGTTCTATAGAGGTGTACCATCCCAACAGGATACATTACTACATTACTACAGTATGTTCTATAGAGGTGAACCATCCCAACAGGATACATTACTACAGTATGTTCTATAGAGGTGAACCATCCCAACAGGATACATTACTACATTACTACAGAATGTTCTATAGAGGTGAACCATCCCAACAGGATACATTACTACATTACTACAGTATGTTCTATAGAGGTGAACCATCCCAACAGGATACATTACTACAGTATGTTCTATAGAGGTGAACCATCCCAACAGGATACATTACTACAGTATGTTCTATAGAGGTGAACCATCCCAACAGGATACATTACTACATTACTACAGTATGTTCTATAGAGGTGAACCATCCCAACAGGATACATTACTACAGTATGTTCTATAGAGGTGAACCATCCCAACAGGATACATTACTACAGTATGTTCTATAGAGGTGAACCATCCCAACAGGATACATTACTACATTACTACAGTATGTTCTATAGAGGTGAACCATCCCAACAGGATACATTACTACATTACTACAGTATGTTCTATAGAGGTGAACCATCCCAACAGGATACATTACTACATTACTACAGTATGTTCTATAGAGGTGAACCATCCCAACAGGATACATTACTACATTACTACAGTATGTTCTATAGAGGTGAACCATCCCAACAGGATACATTACTACAGTATGTTCTATAGAGGTGAACCATCCCAACAGGATACATTACTACATTACTACAGTATGTTCTATAGAGGTGAACCATCCCAACAGGATACATTACTACAGTATGTTCTATAGAGGTGAACCATCCCAACAGGATACATTACTACATTACTACAGTATGTTCTATAGAGGTGTACCATCCCAACAGGATACATTACTACAGTATGTTCTATAGAGGTGAACCATCCCAACAGGATACATTACTACATTACTACAGTATGTTCTATAGAGGTGGACCATCCCAACAGGATACATTACTACATTACTACAGTATGTTCTATAGAGGTGAACCATCCCAACAGGATACATTACTACATTACTACAGTATGTTCTATAGAGGTGAACCATCCCAACAGGATACATTACTACAGTATGTTCTATAGAGGTGAACCATCCCAACAGGATACATTACTACAGTATGTTCTATAGAGGTGAACCATCCCAACAGGATACATTACTACAGTATGTTCTATAGAGGTGAACCATCCCAACAGGATACATTACTACAGTATGTTCTATAGAGGTGAACCATCCCAACAGGATACATTACTACAGTATGTTCTATAGAGGTGAACCATCCCAACAGGATACATTACTACAGTATGTTCTATAGAGGTGAACCATCCCAACAGGATACATTACTACAGTATGTTCTATAGAGGTGAACCATCCCAACAGGATACATTACTACATTACTACAGTATGTTCTATAGAGGTGAACCATCCCAACAGGATACATTACTACAGTATGTTCTATAGAGGTGAACCATCCCAACAGGATACATTACTACATTACTACAGTATGTTCTATAGAGGTGAACCATCCCAACAGGATACATTACTACAGTATGTTCTATAGAGGTGAACCATCCCAACAGGATACATTACTACATTACTACAGTATGTTCTATAGAGGTGAACCATCCCAACAGGATACATTACTACAGTATGTTCTATAGAGGTGAACCATCCCAACAGGATACAGTACTACATTACTACAGTATGTTCTATAGAGGTGAACCATCCCAACAGGATACATTACTACATTACTACAGTATGTTCTATAGAGGTGAACCATCCCAACAGGATACATTACAACATTACTACAGTATGTTCTATAGAGGTGTACCATCCCAACAGGATACATTACTACAGTATGTTCTATAGAGGTGAACCATCCCAACAGGATACATTACTACAGTATGTTCTATAGAGGTGAACCATCCCAAAAGGATACATTACTACATTACTACAGTATGTTCTATAGAGGTGAACCATCCCAACAGGATACATTACTACATTACTACAGTATGTTCTATAGAGGTGAACCATCCCAACAGGATACATTACTACAGTATGTTCTATAGAGGTGAACCATCCCAACAGGATACATTACTACAGTATGTTCTATAGAGGTGAACCATCCCAACAGGATACATTACTACAGTATGTTCTATAGAGGTGAACCATCCCAACAGGATACATTACTACAGTATGTTCTATAGAGGTGAACCATCCCAACAGGATACATTACTACAGTATGTTCTATAGAGGTGAACCATCCCAACAGGATACATTACTACAGTATGTTCTATAGAGGTGAACCATCCCAACAGGATACATTACTACATTACTACAGTATGTTCTATAGAGGTGAACCATCCCAACAGGATACATTACTACATTACTACAGTATGTTCTATAGAGGTGAACCATCCCAACAGGATACATTACTACAGTATGTTCTATAGAGGTGAACCATCCCAACAGGATACATTACTACATTACTACAGTATGTTCTATAGAGGTGAACCATCCCAACAGGATACATTACTACAGTATGTTCTATAGAGGTGAACCATCCCAACAGGATACATTACTACAGTATGTTCTATAGAGGTGAACCATCCCAACAGGATACATTACTACATTACTACAGTATGTTCTATAGAGGTGTACCATCCCAACAGGATACATTACTACAGTATGTTCTATAGAGGTGAACCATCCCAACAGGATACATTACTACAGTATGTTCTATAGAGGTGAACCATCCCAACAGGATACATTACTACATTACTACAGTATGTTCTATAGAGGTGAACCATCCCAACAGGATACATTACTACATTACTACAGTATGTTCTATAGAGGTGAACCATCCCAACAGGATACATTACTACAGTATGTTCTATAGAGGTGAACCATCCCAACAGGATACATTACTACAGTATGTTCTATAGAGGTGAACCATCCCAACAGGATACATTACTACATTACTACAGTATGTTCTATAGAGGTGAACCATCCCAACAGGATACATTACTACATTACTACAGTATGTTCTATAGAGGTGAACCATCCCAACAGGATACATTACTACATTACTACAGTATGTTCTATAGAGGTGAACCATCCCAACAGGATACATTACTACAGTATGTTCTATAGAGGTGAACCATCCCAACAGGATACATTACTACAGTATGTTCTATAGAGGTGAACCATCCCAACAGGATACATTACTACATTACTACAGTATGTTCTATAGAGGTGAACCATCCCAACAGGATACATTACTACATTACTACAGTATGTTCTATAGAGGTGAACCATCCCAACAGGATACATTACTACAGTATGTTCTATAGAGGTGAACCATCCCAACAGGATACATTACTACAGTATGTTCTATAGAGGTGAACCATCCCAACAGGATACATTACTACAGTATGTTCTATAGAGGTGAACCATCCCAACAGGATACATTACTACAGTATGTTCTATAGAGGTGAACCATCCCAACAGGATACATTACTACATTACTACAGTATGTTCTATAGAGGTGAACCATCCCAACAGGATACATTACTACAGTATGTTCTATAGAGGTGAACCATCCCAACAGGATACATTACTACAGTATGTTCTATAGAGGTGAACCATCCCAACAGGATACATTACTACATTACTACAGTATGTTCTATAGAGGTGAACCATCCCAACAGGATACATTACTACATTACTACAGTATGTTCTATAGAGGTGAACCATCCCAACAGGATACATTACTACAGTATGTTCTATAGAGGTGAACCATCCCAACAGGATACATTACTACAGTATGTTCTATAGAGGTGAACCATCCCAACAGGATACATTACTACATTACTACAGTATGTTCTATAGAGGTGAACCATCCCAACAGGATACATTACTACAGTATGTTCTATAGAGGTGAACCATCCCAACAGGATACATTACTACAGTATGTTCTATAGAGGTGAACCATCCCAACAGGATACATTACTACAGTATGTTCTATAGAGGTGAACCATCCCAACAGGATACATTACTACAGTATGTTCTATAGAGGTGAACCATCCCAACAGGATACATTACTACAGTATGTTCTATAGAGGTGAACCATCCCAACAGGATATATTACTACATTACTACAGTATGTTCTATAGAGGTGAACCATCCCAACAGGATACATTACTACATTACTACAGTATGTTCTATAGAGGTGAACCATCCCAACAGGATACATTACTACAGTATGTTCTATAGAGGTGAACCATCCCAACAGGACACATTACTACAGTATGTTCTATAGAGGTGAACCATCCCAACAGGATACATTACTACATTACTACAGTATGTTCTATAGAGGTGAACCATCGCAACAGGATACATTACTACAGTATGTTCTATAGAGGTGAACCATCCCAACAGGATTCATTACTACATTACTACAGTATGTTCTATAGAGGTGTACCATCCCAACAGGATACATTACTACAGTATGTTCTATAGAGGTGAACCATCCCAACAGGATACATTACTACATTACTACAGTATGTTCTATAGAGGTGAACCATCCCAACAGGATACATTACTACAGTATGTTCTATAGAGGTGAACCATCCCAACAGGATACATTACTACAGTATGTTCTATAGAGGTGAACCATCCCAACAGGATACATTACTACAGTATGTTCTATAGAGGTGAACCATCCCAACAGGATACATTACTACATTACTACAGTATGTTCTATAGAGGTGAACCATCCCAACAGGATACATTACTACATTACTACAGTATGTTCTATAGAGGTGAACCATCCCAACAGGATACATTACTACAGTATGTTCTATAGAGGTGAACCATCCCAACAGGATACATTACTACAGTATGTTCTATAGAGGTGAACCATCCCAACAGGATACATTACTACAGTATGTTCTATAGAGGTGAACCATCCCAACAGGATACATTACTACATTACTACAGTATGTTCTATAGAGGTGAACCATCCCAACAGGATACATTACTACATTACTACAGTATGTTCTATAGAGGTGAACCATCCCAACAGGATACATTACTACAGTATGTTCTATAGAGGTGAACCATCCCAACAGGATACATTACTACATTACCACAGTATGTTCTATAGAGGTGTACCATCCCAACAGGATACATTACTACATTACTACAGTATGTTCTATAGAGGTGAACCATCCCAACAGGATACATTACTACATTACTACAGTATGTTCTATAGAGGTGAACCATCCCAACAGGATACATTACTACAGTATGTTCTATAGAGGTGAACCATCCCAACAGGATACATTACTACATTACTACAGTATGTTCTATAGAGGTGAACCATCCCAACAGGATACATTACTACATTACTACAGTATGTTCTATAGAGGTGTACCATCCCAACAGGATACATTACTACATTACTACAGTATGTTCTAGAGGTGAACCATCCCAACAGGATACATTACTACATTACTACAGTATGTTCTATAGAGGTGAACCATCCCAACAGGATACATTACTACATTACTACAGTATGTTCTATAGAGGTGAACCATCCCAACAGGATACATTACTACAGTATGTTCTATAGAGGTGAACCATCCCAACAGGATACATTACTACATTACTACAGTATGTTCTATAGAGGTGTACCATCCCAACAGGATACATTACTACATTACTACAGTATGTTCTATAGAGGTGAACCATCCCAACAGGATACATTACTACATTACTACAGTATGTTCTATAGAGGTGAACCATCCCAACAGGATACATTACTACAGTATGTTCTATAGAGGTGAACCATCCCAACAGGATACATTACTACAGTATGTTCTATAGAGGTGAACCATCCCAACAGGATACATTACTACAGTATGTTCTATAGAGGTGAACCATCCCAACAGGATACATTACTACAGTATGTTCTATAGAGGTGAACCATCCCAACAGGATACATTACTACAGTATGTTCTATAGAGGTGAACCATCCCAACAGGATACATTACTACATTACTACAGTATGTTCTATAGAGGTGAACCATCCCAACAGGATACATTACTACATTACTACAGTATGTTCTATAGAGGTGAACCATCCCAACAGGATACATTACTACAGTATGTTCTATAGAGGTGAACCATCCCAACAGGATACATTACTACAGTATGTTCTATAGAGGTGAACCATCCCAACAGGATACATTACTACAGTATGTTCTATAGAGGTGAACCATCCCAACAGGATACATTACTACAGTATGTTCTATAGAGGTGAACCATCCCAACAGGATACATTACTACATTACTACAGTATGTTCTATAGAGGTGAACCATCCCAACAGGATACATTACTACATTACTACAGTGTGTTCTATAGAGGTGAACCATCACAACAGGATACATTACTACAGTATGTTCTATAGAGGTGAACCATCCCAACAGGATACATTACTACAGTATGTTCTATAGAGGTGAACCATCCCAACAGGATACATTACTACAGTGTGTTCTATAGAGGTGAACCATCCCAACAGGATACATTACTACAGTATGTTCTATAGAGGTGGACCATCCCAACAGGATACATTACTACAGTATGTTCTATAGAGGTGTACCATCCCAACAGGATACATTACTACATTACTACAGTATGTTCTATAGAGGTGAACCATCCCAACAGGATACATTACTACATTACTACAGTATGTTCTATAGAGGTGAACCATCCCAACAGGATACATTACTACATTACTACAGTATGTTCTATAGAAGTGAACCATCCCAACAGGATACATTACTACATTACTACAGTATGTTCTATAGAGGTGAACCATCCCAACAGGATACATTACTACAGTATGTTCTATAGAGGTGAACCATCCCAACAGGATATATTACTACATTACTACAGTATGTTCTATAGAGGTGAACCATCCCAACAGGATACATTACTACATTACTACAGTATGTTCTATAGAGGTGAACCATCCCAACAGGATACATTACTACAGTATGTTCTATAGAGGTGAACCATCCCAACAGGATACATTACTACAGTATGTTCTATAGAGGTGAACCATCCCAACAGGATACATTACTACAGTATGTTCTATAGAGGTGAACCATCCCAACAGGATACATTACTACAGTATGTTCTATAGAGGTGAACCATCCCAACAGGATACATTACTACAGTATGTTCTATAGAGGTGAACCATCCCAACAGGATACATTACTACAGTATGTTCTATAGAGGTGAACCATCCCAACAGGATACATTACTACATTACTACAGTATGTTCTATAGAGGTGAACCATCCCAACAGGATACATTACTACATTACTACAGTATGTTCTATAGAGGTGTACCATCCCAACAGGATACATTACTACAGTATGTTCTATAGAGGTGAACCATCCCAACAGGATACATTACTACAGTATGTTCTATAGAGGTGAACCATCCCAACAGGATACATTACTACAGTATGTTCTATAGAGGTGAACCATCCCAACAGGATACATTACTACAGTATGTTCTATAGAGGTGAACCATCCCAACAGGATACATTACTACAGTATGTTCTATAGAGGTGAACCATCCCAACAGGATACATTACTACAGTATGTTCTATAGAGGTGAACCATCCCAACAGGATACATTACTACATTACTACAGTATGTTCTATAGAGGTGAACCATCCCAACAGGATACATTACTACATTACTACAGTATGTTCTATAGAGGTGAACCATCCCAACAGGATACATTACTACATTACTACAGTATGTTCTATAGAGGTGAACCATCCCAACAGGATACATTACTACAGTATGTTCTATAGAGGTGAACCATCCCAACAGGATACATTACTACATTACTACAGTATGTTCTATAGAGGTGAACCATCCCAACAGGATACATTACTACATTACTACAGTATGTTCTATAGAGGTGAACCATCCCAACAGGATACATTACTACATTACTACAGTATGTTCTATAGAGGTGAACCATCCCAACAGGATACATTACTACATTACTACAGTATGTTCTATAGAGGTGAACCATCCCAACAGGATACATTACTACAGTATGTTCTATAGAGGTGAACCATCCCAACAGGATACATTACTACATTACTACAGTATGTTCTATAGAGGTGAACCATCCCAACAGGATACATTACTACATTACTACAGTATGTTCTATAGAGGTGAACCATCCCAACAGGATACATTACTACAGTATGTTCTATAGAGGTGAACCATCCCAACAGGATACATTACTACATTACTACAGTATGTTCTATAGAGGTGAACCATCCCAACAGGATACATTACTACAGTATGTTCTATAGAGGTGAACCATCCCAACAGGATACATTACTACAGTATGTTCTATAGAGGTGAACCATCCCAACAGGATACATTACTACAGTATGTTCTATAGAGGTGAACCATCCCAACAGGATACATTACTACATTACTACAGTATGTTCTATAGAGGTGAACCATCCCAACAGGATACATTACTACAGTATGTTCTATAGAGGTGAACCATCCCAACAGGATACATTACTACAGTATGTTCTATAGAGGTGAACCATCCCAACAGGATACATTACTACATTACTACAGTATGTTCTATAGAGGTGAACCATCCCAACAGGATACATTACTACAGTATGTTCTATAGAGGTGTACCATCCCAACAGGATACATTACTACAGTATGTTCTATAGAGGTGAACCATCCCAACAGGATACATTACTACATTACTACAGTATGTTCTATAGAGGTGAACCATCCCAACAGGATACATTACTACAGTATGTTCTATAGAGGTGAACCATCCCAACAGGATACATTACTACAGTATGTTCTATAGAGGTGAACCATCCCAACAGGATACATTACTACAGTATGTTCTATAGAGGTGAACCATCCCAACAGGATACATTACTACATTACTACAGTATGTTCTATAGAGGTGAACCATCCCAACAGGATACATTACTACAGTATGTTCTATAGAGGTGAACCATCCCAACAGGATACATTACTACAGTATGTTCTATAGAGGTGAACCATCCCAACAGGATACATTACTACATTACTACAGTATGTTCTATAGAGGTGAACCATCCCAACAGGATACATTACTACAGTATGTTCTATAGAGGTGAACCATCCCAACAGGATACATTACTACATTACTACAGTATGTTCTATAGAGGTGAACCATCCCAACAGGATACATTACTACATTACTACAGTATGTTCTATAGAGGTGAACCATCCCAACAGGATACATTACTACATTACTACAGTATGTTCTATAGAGGTGAACCATCCCAACAGGATACATTACTACAGTATGTTCTATAGAGGTGAACCATCCCAACAGGATACATTACTACAGTATGTTCTATAGAGGTGAACCATCCCAACAGGATACATTACTACAGTATGTTCTATAGAGGTGAACCATCCCAACAGGATACATTACTACAGTATGTTCTATAGAGGTGAACCATCCCAACAGGATACATTACTACAGTATGTTCTATAGAGGTGAACCATCCCAACAGGATACATTACTACATTACTACAGTATGTTCTATAGAGGTGAACCATCCCAACAGGATACATTACTACATTACTACAGTATGTTCTATAGAGGTGAACCATCCCAACAGGATACATTACTACAGTATGTTCTATAGAGGTGAACCATCCCAACAGGATACATTACTACATTACTACAGTATGTTCTATAGAGGTGAACCATCCCAACAGGATACATTACTACAGTATGTTCTATAGAGGTGAACCATCCCAACAGGATACATTACTACAGTATGTTCTATAGAGGTGAACCATCCCAACAGGATACATTACTACATTACTACAGTATGTTCTATAGAGGTGAACCATCCCAACAGGATACATTACTACAGTATGTTCTATAGAGGTGAACCATCCCAACAGGATACATTACTACAGTATGTTCTATAGAGGTGAACCATCCCAACAGGATACATTACTACAGTATGTTCTATAGAGGTGAACCATCCCAACAGGATACATTACTACATTACTACAGTATGTTCTATAGAGGTGAACCATCCCAACAGGATACATTACTACAGTATGTTCTATAGAGGTGAACCATCCCAACAGGATACATTACTACATTACTACAGTATGTTCTATAGAGGTGAACCATCCCAACAGGATACATTACTACAGTATGTTCTATAGAGGTGAACCATCCCAACAGGATACATTACTACAGTATGTTCTATAGAGGTGAACCATCCCAACAGGATACATTACTACATTACTACAGTATGTTCTATAGAGGTGAACCATCCCAACAGGATACATTACTACAGTATGTTCTATAGAGGTGAACCATCCCAACAGGATACATTACTACATTACTACAGTATGTTCTATAGAGGTGAACCATCCCAACAGGATACATTACTACATTACTACAGTATGTTCTATAGAGGTGAACCATCCCAACAGGATACATTACTACATTACTACAGTATGTTCTATAGAGGTGAACCATCCCAACAGGATACATTACTACATTACTACAGTATGTTCTATAGAGGTGAACCATCCCAACAGGATACATTACTACATTACTACAGTATGTTCTATAGAGGTGAACCATCCCAACAGGATACATTACTACATTACACAGTATGTTCTATAGAGGTGAACCATCCCAACAGGATACATTACTACATTACTACAGTATGTTCTATAGAGGTGAACCATCCCAACAGGATACATTACTACAGTATGTTCTATAGAGGTGAACCATCCCAACAGGATACATTACTACAGTATGTTCTATAGAGGTGAACCATCCCAACAGGATACATTACTACATTACTACAGTATGTTCTATAGAGGTGAACCATCCCAACAGTATACATTACTACATTACTACAGTATGTTCTATAGAGGTGAACCATCCCAACAGGATACATTACTACATTACCACAGTATGTTCTATAGAGGTGAACCATCCCAACAGGATACATTACTACATTACTACAGTATGTTCTATAGAGGTGAACCATCCCAACAGGATACATTACTACAGTATGTTCTATAGAGGTGAACCATCCCAACAGGATACATTACTACATTACTACAGTATGTTCTATAGAGGTGAACCATCCCAACAGGATACATTACTACAGTATGTTCTATAGAGGTGAACCATCCCAACAGGATACATTACTACATTACTACAGTATGTTCTATAGAGGTGTACCATCCCAACAGGATACATTACTACATTACTACAGTATGTTCTATAGAGGTGAACCATCCCAACAGGATACATTACTAGAGTATGTTCTATAGAGGTGGACCATCCCAACAGGATACATTACTACATTACTACAGTATGTTCTATAGAGGTGAACCATCCCAACAGGATACATTACTACAGTATGTTCTATAGAGGTGAACCATCCCAACAGGATACATTACTACATTACTACAGTATGTTCTATAGAGGTGTACCATCCCAACAGGATACATTACTACATTACTACAGTATGTTCTATAGAGGTGTACCATCCCAACAGGATACATTACTACAGTATGTTCTATAGAGGTGAACCATCCCAACAGGATACATTACTACATTACTACAGTATGTTCTATAGAGGTGTACCATCCCAACAGGATACATTACTACATTACTACAGTATGTTCTATAGAGGTGAACCATCCCAACAGGATACATTACTACAGTATGTTCTATAGAGGTGAACCATCCCAACAGGATACATTACTACATTACTACAGTATGTTCTATAGAGGTGAACCATCCCAACAGGATACATTACTACAGTATGTTCTATAGAGGTGAACCATCCCAACAGGATACATTACTACATTACTACAGTATGTTCTATAGAGGTGAACCATCCCAACAGGATACATTACTACATTACCACAGTATGTTCTATAGAGGTGAACCATCCCAACAGGATACATTACTAGAGTATGTTCTATAGAGGTGAACCATCCCAACAGGATACATTACTACATTACTACAGTATGTTCTATAGAGGTGAACCATCCCAACAGGATACATTACTACAGTATGTTCTATAGAGGTGAACCATCCCAACAGGATACATTACTACATTACTACAGTATGTTCTATAGAGGTGAACCATCCCAACAGGATACATTACTACAGTATGTTCTATAGAGGTGAACCATCCCAACAGGATACATTACTACATTACTACAGTATGTTCTATAGAGGTGAACCATCCCAACAGGATACATTACTACATTACTACAGTATGTTCTATAGAGGTGTACCATCCCAACAGGATACATTACTACAGTATGTTCTATAGAGGTGAACCATCCCAACAGGATACATTACTACATTACTACAGTATGTTCTATAGAGGTGGACCATCCCAACAGGATACATTACTACAGTATGTTCTATAGAGGTGAACCATCCCAACAGGATACATTACTACAGTATGTTCTATAGAGGTGAACCATCCCAACAGGATACATTACTACAGTATGTTCTATAGAGGTGAACCATCCCAACAGGATACATTACTAGAGTATGTTCTATAGAGGTGAACCATCCCAACAGGATACATTACTACATTACTACAGTATGTTCTATAGAGGTGAACCATCCCAACAGGATACATTACTACATTACTACAGTATGTTCTATAGAGGTGAACCATCCCAACAGGATACATTACTACAGTATGTTCTATAGAGGTGAACCATCCCAACAGGATACATTACTACAGTATGTTCTATAGAGGTGAACCATCCCAACAGGATACATTACTACATTACTACAGTATGTTCTATAGAGGTGAACCATCCCAACAGGATACATTACTACAGTATGTTCTATAGAGGTGAACCCTCCCAACAGGATACATTACTACAGTATGTTCTATAGAGGTGAACCATCCCAACAGGATTCATTACTACATTACTACAATATGTTCTATAGAGGTGAACCATCCCAACAGGATACATTACTACATTACTACAGTATGTTCTATAGAGGTGAACCATCCCAACAGGATACATTACTACATTACTACAGTATGTTCTATAGAGGTGAACCATCCCAACAGGATACATTACTACATTACTACAGTATGTTCTATAGAGGTGAACCATCCCAACAGGATACATTACTACATTACTACAGTATGTTCTATAGAGGTGAACCATCCCAACAGGATACATTACTACATTACTACAGTATGTTCTATAGAGGTGAACCATCCCAACAGGATACATTACTACAGTATGTTCTATAGAGGTGAACCATCCCAACAGGATACATTACTACTTTACTACAGTATGTTCTATAGAGGTGAACCATCCCAACAGGATACATTACTACAGTATGTTCTATAGAGGTGAACCATCCCAACAGGATACATTACTACATTACTACAGTATGTTCTATAGAGGTGAACCATCCCAACAGGATACATTACTACAGTATGTTCTATAGAGGTGAACCATCCCAACAGGATACATTACTACATTACTACAGTATGTTCTATAGAGGTGAACCATCCCAACAGGATACATTACTACAGTATGTTCTATAGAGGTGAACCATCCCAACAGGATACATTACAACATTACTACAGTATGTTCTATAGAGGTGAACCATCCCAACAGGATACATTACTACAGTATGTTCTATAGAGGTGAACCATCCCAACAGGATACATTACTACATTACTACAGTATGTTCTATAGAGGTGAACCATCCCAACAGGATACATTACTACATTACTACAGTATGTTCTATAGAGGTGTACCATCCCAACAGGATACATTACTACAGTATGTTCTATAGAGGTGAACCATCCCAACAGGATACATTACTACAGTATGTTCTATAGAGGTGAACCATCCCAACAGGATACATTACTACAGTATGTTCTATAGAGGTGAACCATCCCAACAGGATTCATTACTACAGTATGTTCTATAGAGGTGAACCATCCCAACAGGATACATTACTACATTACTACAGTATGTTCTATAGAGGTGAACCATCCCAACAGGATACATTACAACATTACTACAGTATGTTCTATAGAGGTGTACCATCCCAACAGGATACATTACTACAGTATGTTCTATAGAGGTGAACCATCCCAACAGGATACATTACTACAGTATGTTCTATAGAGGTGAACCATCCCAACAGGATACATTACTACAGTATGTTCTATAGAGGTGAACCATCCCAACAGGATACATTACTACAGTATGTTCTATAGAGGTGAACCATCCCAACAGGATACATTACTACAGTATGTTCTATAGAGGTGAACCATCCCAACAGGATACATTACTACAGTATGTTCTATAGAGGTGAACCATCCCAACAGGATTCATTACTACATTACTACAGTATGTTCTATAGAGGTGAACCATCCCAGCAGGATACATTACTACATTACTACAGTATGTTCTATAGAGGTGAACCATCCCAACAGGATACATTACTACATTACTACAGTATGTTCTATAGAGGTGAACCATCCCAACAGGATACATTACTACATTACTACAGTATGTTCTATAGAGGTGAACCATCCCAACAGGATACATTACTACAGTATGTTCTATAGAGGTGAACCATCCCAACAGGATACATTACTACATTACTACAGTATGTTCTATAGAGGTGAACCATCCCAACAGGATACATTACTACATTACTACAGTATGTTCTATAGAGGTGAACCATCCCAACAGGATACATTACTACAGTATGTTCTATAGAGGTGAACCATCCCAACAGGATACATTACTACATTACTACAGTATGTTCTATAGAGGTGAACCATCCCAACAGGATACATTACTACAGTATGTTCTATAGAGGTGGACCATCCCAACAGGATACATTACTACATTACTACAGTATGTTCTATAGAGGTGAACCATCCCAACAGGATACATTACTACAGTATGTTCTATAGAGGTGAACCATCCCAACAGGATACATTACTACATTACTACAGTATGTTCTATAGAGGTGAACCATCCCAACAGGATACATTACTACAGTATGTTCTATAGAGGTGTACCATCCCAACAGGATACATTACTACAGTATGTTCTATAGAGGTGAACCATCCCAACAGGATACATTACTACAGTATGTTCTATAGAGGTGAACCATCCCAACAGGATACATTACTACAGTATGTTCTATAGAGGTGAACCATCCCAACAGGATACATTACTACAGTATGTTCTATAGAGGTGTACCATCCCAACAGGATACATTACTACATTACTACAGTATGTTCTATAGAGGTGAACCATCCCAACAGGATACATTACTACAGTATGTTCTATAGAGGTGAACCATCCCAACAGGATACATTACTACATTACTACAGTATGTTCTATAGAGGTGAACCATCCCAACAGGATACATTACTACAGTATGTTCTATAGAGGTGAACCATCCCAACAGGATACATTACTACATTACTACAGTATGTTCTATAGAGGTGAACCATCCCAACAGGATACATTACTACATTACTACAGTATGTTCTATAGAGGTGAACCATCCCAACAGGATACATTACTACATTACTACAGTATGTTCTATAGAGGTGAACCATCCCAACAGGATACATTACTACATTACTACAGTATGTTCTATAGAGGTGTACCATCCCAACAGGATACATTACTACAGTATGTTCTATAGAGGTGTACCATCCCAACAGGATACATTACTACATTACCACAGTATGTTCTATAGAGGTGAACCATCCCAACAGGATACATTACTACAGTATGTTCTATAGAGGTGAACCATCCCAACAGGATACATTACTACAGTATGTTCTATAGAGGTGAACCATCCCAACAGGATACATTACTACAGTATGTTCTATAGAGGTGAACCATCCCAACAGGATACATTACTACAGTATGTTCTATAGAGGTGAACCATCCCAACAGGATACATTACTACAGTATGTTCTATAGAGGTGAACCATCCCAACAGGATACATTACTACATTACTACAGTATGTTCTATAGAGGTGAACCATCCCAACAGGATACATTACTACAGTATGTTCTATAGAGGTGAACCATCCCAACAGGATACATTACTACAGTATGTTCTATAGAGGTGAACCATCCCAACAGGATACATTACTACAGTATGTTCTATAGAGGTGAACCATCCCAACAGGATACATTACTACAGTATGTTCTATAGAGGTGAACCATCCCAACAGGATACATTACTACATTATGTTCTATAGAGGTGAACCATCCCAACAGGATACATTACTACATTACTACAGTATGTTCTATAGAGGTGAACCATCCCAGCAGGATACATTACTACATTACTACAGTATGTTCTATAGAGGTGAACCATCCCAACAGGATACATTACTACAGTATGTTCTATAGAGGTGAACCATCCCAACAGGATACATTACTACATTACTACAGTATGTTCTATAGAGGTGAACCATCCCAACAGGATACATTACTACATTACTACAGTATGTTCTATAGAGGTGAACCATCCCAACAGGATACATTACTACATTACTACAGTATGTTCTATAGAGGTGAACCATCCCAACAGGATACATTACTAGAGTATGTTCTATAGAGGTGAACCATCCCAACAGGATACATTACTACAGTATGTTCTATAGAGGTGAACCATCCCAACAGGATACATTACTACATTACTACAGTATGTTCTATAGAGGTGAACCATCCCAACAGGATACATTACTACAGTATGTTCTATAGAGGTGAACCATCCCAACAGGATACATTACTACAGTATGTTCTATAGAGGTGAACCATCCCAACAGGATACATTACTACAGTATGTTCTATAGAGGTGAACCATCCCAACAGGATACATTACTACATTACTAGAGTATGTTCTATAGAGGTGAACCATCCCAACAGGATACATTACTACATTACTACAGTATGTTCTATAGAGGTGAACCATCCCAACAGGATACATTACTACAGTATGTTCTATAGAGGTGAACCATCCCAACAGGATACATTACTACATTACTACAGTATGTTCTATAGAGGTGAACCATCCCAACAGGATACATTACTACAGTATGTTCTATAGAGGTGAACCATCCCAACAGGATACATTACTACAGTATGTTCTATAGAGGTGAACCATCCCAACAGGATACATTACTACAGTATGTTCTATAGAGGTGAACCATCCCAACAGGATACATTACTACAGTATGTTCTATAGAGGTGAACCATCCCAACAGGATACATTACTACAGTATGTTCTATAGAGGTGAACCATCCCAACAGGATACATTACTACATTACTACAGTATGTTCTATAGAGGTGAACCATCCCAACAGGATACAGTACTACATTACTACAGTATGTTCTATAGAGGTGAACCATCCCAACAGGATACATTACTACATTACTACAGTATGTTCTATAGAGGTGTACCATCCCAACAGGATACATTACTACATTACTACAGTATGTTCTATAGAGGTGAACCATCCCAACAGGATACATTACTACATTACTACAGTATGTTCTATAGAGGTGAACCATCCCAACAGGATACATTACTACATTACTACAGTATGTTCTATAGAGGTGAACCATCCCAACAGGATACATTACTACAGTATGTTCTATAGAGGTGAACCATCCCAACAGGATTCATTACTACATTACTACAGTATGTTCTATAGAGGTGAACCATCCCAGCAGGATACATTACTACATTACTACAGTATGTTCTATAGAGGTGAACCATCCCAACAGTATACATTACTACAGTATGTTCTATAGAGGTGAACCATCCCAACAGGATACATTACTACTTTACTACAGTATGTTCTATAGAGGTGAACCATCCCAACAGGATACATTACTACATTACTACAGTATGTTCTATAGAGGTGTACCATCCCAACAGGATACATTACTACATTACTACAGTATGTTCTATAGAGGTGAACCATCCCAACAGGATACATTACTACAGTATGTTCTATAGAGGTGAACCATCCCAACAGGATACATTACTACATTACAACAGAATGTTCTATAGAGGTGAACCATCCCAACAGGATACATTACTACATTACTACAGTATGTTCTATAGAGGTGAACCATCCCAACAGGATACATTACTACAGTATGTTCTATAGAGGTGAACCATCCCAACAGGATACATTACTACAGTATGTTCTATAGAGGTGAACCATCCCAACAGGATACATTACTACATTACTACAGTATGTTCTATAGAGGTGAACCATCCCAACAGGATACATTACTACATTACTACAGTATGTTCTATAGAGGTGAACCATCCCAACAGGATACATTACTACATTACTACAGTATGTTCTATAGAGGTGAACCATCCCAACAGGATACATTACTACATTACTACAGTATGTTCTATAGAGGTGAACCATCCCAACAGGATACATTACTACAGTATGTTCTATAGAGGTGAACCATCCCAACAGGATACATTACTACATTACTACAGTATGTTCTATAGAGGTGAACCATCCCAACAGGATACATTACTACAGTATGTTCTATAGAGGTGAACCATCCCAACAGGATACATTACTACATTACTACAGTATGTTCTATAGAGGTGAACCATCCCAACAGGATACATTACTACAGTATGTTCTATAGAGGTGAACCATCCCAACAGGATACATTACTACATTACTACAGTATGTTCTATAGAGGTGAACCATCCCAACAGGATACATTACTACAGTATGTTCTATAGAGGTGAACCATCCCAACAGGATACATTACTACAGTATGTTCTATAGAGGTGAACCATCCCAACAGGATACATTACTACAGTATGTTCTATAGAGGTGAACCATCCCAACAGGATACATTACTACAGTATGTTCTATAGAGGTGAACCATCCCAACAGGATACATTACTACAGTATGTTCTATAGAGGTGAACCATCCCAACAGGATACATTACTACAGTATGTTCTATAGAGGTGGACCATCCCAACAGGATACATTACTACAGTATGTTCTATAGAGGTGAACCATCCCAACAGGATACATTACTACATTACTACAGTATGTTCTATAGAGGTGAACCATCCCAACAGGATACATTACTACAGTATGTTCTATAGAGGTGAACCATCCCAACAGGATACATTACTACATTACTACAGTATGTTCTATAGAGGTGAACCATCCCAACAGGATACATTACTACAGTATGTTCTATAGAGGTGAACCATCCCAACAGGATACATTACTACAGTATGTTCTATAGAGGTGAACCATCCCAACAGGATACATTACTACATTACTACAGTATGTTCTATAGAGGTGAACCATCCCAACAGGATACATTACTACAGTATGTTCTATAGAGGTGAACCATCCCAACAGGATACATTACTACAGTATGTTCTATAGAGGTGAACCATCCCAACAGGATACATTACTACAGTATGTTCTATAGAGGTGAACCATCCCAACAGGATACATTACTACATTACTACAGTATGTTCTATAGAGGTGAACCATCCCAACAGGATACATTACTACAGTATGTTCTATAGAGGTGAACCATCCCAACAGGATACATTACTACAGTATGTTCTATAGAGGTGAACCATCCCAACAGGATACATTACTACAGTATGTTCTATAGAGGTGAACCATCCCAACAGGATACATTACTACAGTATGTTCTATAGAGGTGAACCATCCCAACAGGATACATTACTACATTACTACAGTATGTTCTATAGAGGTGAACCATCCCAACAGGATACATTACTACAGTATGTTCTATAGAGGTGAACCATCCCAACAGGATACATTACTACATTACTACAGTATGTTCTATAGAGGTGAACCATCCCAACAGGATACATTACTACAGTATGTTCTATAGAGGTGAACCATCCCAACAGGATACATTACTACATTACTACAGTATGTTCTATAGAGGTGAACCATCCCAACAGGATACATTACTACAGTATGTTCTATAGAGGTGAACCATCCCAACAGGATACATTACTACATTACTACAGTATGTTCTATAGAGGTGAACCATCCCAACAGGATACATTACTACAGTATGTTCTATAGAGGTGAACCATCCCAACAGGATACATTACTACAGTATGTTCTATAGAGGTGGACCATCCCAACAGGATACATTACTACATTACTACAGTATGTTCTATAGAGGTGAACCATCCCAACAGGATACATTACAACATTACTACAGTATGTTCTATAGAGGTGTACCATCCCAACAGGATACATTACTACAGTATGTTCTATAGAGGTGAACCATCCCAACAGGATACATTACTACAGTATGTTCTATAGAGGTGAACCATCCCAACAGGATACATTACTACAGTATGTTCTATAGAGGTGAACCATCCCAACAGGATACATTACTACATTACTACAGTATGTTCTATAGAGGTGAACCATCCCAACAGGATACATTACTACATTACTACAGTATGTTCTATAGAGGTGAACCATCCCAACAGGATACATTACTACAGTATGTTCTATAGAGGTGAACCATCCCAAAAGGATACATTACTACATTACTACAGTATGTTCTATAGAGGTGAACCATCCCAACAGGATACATTACTACATTACTACAGTATGTTCTATAGAGGTGAACCATCCCAACAGGATACATTACTACAGTATGTTCTATAGAGGTGAACCATCCCAACAGGATACATTACTACAGTATGTTCTATAGAGGTGGACCATCCCAACAGGATACATTACTACAGTATGTTCTATAGAGGTGAACCATCCCAACAGGATACATTACTACATTACTACAGTATGTTCTATAGAGGTGAACCATCCCAACAGGATACATTACTACAGTATGTTCTATAGAGGTGAACCATCCCAACAGGATACATTACTACATTACTACAGTATGTTCTATAGAGGTGAACCATCCCAACAGGATACATTACTACATTACTACAGTATGTTCTATAGAGGTGAACCATCCCAACAGGATACATTACTACAGTATGTTCTATAGAGGTGAACCATCCCAACAGGATACATTACTACAGTATGTTCTATAGAGGTGAACCATCCCAACAGGATACATTACTACATTACTACAGTATGTTCTATAGAGGTGAACCATCCCAACAGGATACATTACTACAGTATGTTCTATAGAGGTGAACCATCCCAACAGGATACATTACTACATTACTACAGTATGTTCTATAGAGGTGAACCATCCCAACAGGATACATTACTACATTACTACAGTATGTTCTATAGAGGTGAACCATCCCAACAGGATACATTACTACATTACTACAGTATGTTCTATAGAGGTGAACCATCCCAACAGGATACATTACTACATTACTACAGTATGTTCTATAGAGGTGAACCATCCCAACAGGATACATTACTACAGTATGTTCTATAGAGGTGAACCATCCCAACAGGATACATTACTACATTACTACAGTATGTTCTATAGAGGTGAACCATCCCAACAGGATACATTACTACATTACTACAGTATGTTCTATAGAGGTGAACCATCCCAACAGGATACATTACTACAGTATGTTCTATAGAGGTGAACCATCCCAACAGGATACATTACTACATTACTACAGTATGTTCTATAGAGGTGAACCATCCCAACAGGATACATTACTACAGTATGTTCTATAGAGGTGAACCATCCCAACAGGATACATTACTACATTACTACAGTATGTTCTATAGAGGTGTACCATCCCAACAGGATACATTACTACATTACTACAGTATGTTCTATAGAGGTGAACCATCCCAACAGGATACATTACTACAGTATGTTCTATAGAGGTGAACCATCCCAACAGGATACATTACTACATTACTACAGTATGTTCTATAGAGGTGAACCATCCCAACAGGATACATTACTACATTACTACAGTATGTTCTATAGAGGTGAACCATCCCAACAGGATACATTACTACAGTATGTTCTATAGAGGTGAACCATCCCAACAGGATACATTACTACAGTATGTTCTATAGAGGTGAACCATCCCAACAGGATACATTACTACATTACTACAGTATGTTCTATAGAGGTGAACCATCCCAACAGGATACATTACTACAGTATGTTCTATAGAGGTGAACCATCCCAACAGGATACATTACTACATTACTACAGTATGTTCTATAGAGGTGAACCATCCCAACAGGATACATTACTACAGTATGTTCTATAGAGGTGAACCATCCCAACAGGATACATTACTACATTACTACAGTATGTTCTATAGAGGTGAACCATCCCAACAGGATACATTACTACATTACTACAGTATGTTCTATAGAGGTGAACCATCCCAACAGGATACATTACTACAGTATGTTCTATAGAGGTGAACCATCCCAACAGGATACATTACTACATTACTACAGTATGTTCTATAGAGGTGAACCATCCCAACAGGATACATACTACATTACTACAGTATGTTCTATAGAGGTGAACCATCCCAACAGGATACATTACTACATTACTACAGTATGTTCTATAGAGGTGAACCATCCCAACAGGATACATTACTACAGTATGTTCTATAGAGGTGAACCATCCCAACAGGATACATTACTACATTACTACAGTATGTTCTATAGAGGTGAACCATCCCAACAGGATACATTACTACAGTATG
The DNA here is from genome assembly GCF_029448725.1 of Salvelinus fontinalis. NCBI lineage: Eukaryota > Metazoa > Chordata > Actinopteri > Salmoniformes > Salmonidae > Salvelinus > Salvelinus fontinalis. Next base: position 61,991,141 of record NC_074682.1, on the reverse strand, counting down.
TTCTATAGAGGTGAACCATCCCAACAGGATACATTACTACATTACTACAGTATGTTCTATAGAGGTGAACCATCCCAACAGGATACATTACTACATTACTACAGTATGTTCTATAGAGGTGAACCATCCCAACAGGATACATTACTACAGTATGTTCTATAGAGGTGAACCATCCCAACAGGATACATTACTACATTACTACAGTATGTTCTATAGAGGTGAACCATCCCAACAGGATACATTACTACAGTATGTTCTATAGAGGTGAACCATCGCAACAGGATACATTACTACAGTATGTTCTATAGAGGTGTACCATCCCAACAGGATACATTACTACAGTATGTTCTATAGAGGTGAACCATCCCAACAGGATACATTACTACATTACTACAGTATGTTCTATAGAGGTGTACCATCCCAACAGGATACATTACTACATTACTACAGTATGTTCTATAGAGGTGAACCATCCCAACAGGATACATTACTACAGTATGTTCTATAGAGGTGTACCATCCCAACAGGATACATTACTACATTACTACAGTATGTTCTATAGAGGTGAACCATCCCAACAGGATACATTACTACATTACTACAGTATGTTCTATAGAGGTGAACCATCCCAACAGGATACATTACTACAGTATGTTCTATAGAGGTGAACCATCCCAACAGGATACATTACTACAGTATGTTCTATAGAGGTGAACCATCCCAACAGGATACATTACTACAACACAGTATGTTCTATAGAGGTGAACCATCCCAACAGGATACATTACTACATTACTACAGTATGTTCTATAGAGGTGAACCATCCCAACAGGATACATTACTACAGTATGTTCTATAGAGGTGAACCATCCCAACAGGATACATTACTACAGTATGTTCTATAGAGGTGAACCATCCCAACAGGATACATTACTACATTACTACAGTATGTTCTATAGAGGTGAACCATCCCAACAGGATACATTACTACAGTATGTTCTATAGAGGTGAACCATCCCAACAGGATACATTACTACATTACTACAGTATGTTCTATAGAGGTGAACCATCCCAACAGGATACATTACTACATTACTACAGTATGTTCTATAGAGGTGAACCATCCCAACAGGATACATTACTACATTACTACAGTATGTTCTATAGAGGTGAACCATCCCAACAGGATACATTACTACATTACTACAGTATGTTCTATAGAGGTGAACCATCCCAACAGGATACATTACTACATACTACAGTATGTTCTATAGAGGTGAACCATCCCAACAGGATACATTACTACAGTATGTTCTATAGAGGTGAACCATCCCAACAGGATACATTACTACATACACAGTATGTTCTATAGAGGTGAACCATCCCAACAGGATACATTACTACATTACTACAGTATGTTCTATAGAGGTGAACCATCCCAACAGGATACATTACTACATTACCACAGTATGTTCTATAGAGGTGAACCATCCCAACAGGATACATTACTACATTACTACAGTATGTTCTATAGAGGTGAACCATCCCAACAGGATACATTACTACAGTATGTTCTATAGAGGTGAACCATCCCAACAGGATACATTACTACATTACTACAGTATGTTCTATAGAGGTGAACCATCCCAACAGGATACATTACTACAGTATGTTCTATAGAGGTGAACCATCCCAACAGGATACATTACTACATTACTACAGTATGTTCTATAGAGGTGTACCATCCCAACAGGATACATTACTACATTACTACAGTATGTTCTATAGAGGTGAACCATCCCAACAGGATACATTACTAGAGTATGTTCTATAGAGGTGGACCATCCCAACAGGATACATTACTACATTACTACAGTATGTTCTATAGAGGTGAACCATCCCAACAGGATACATTACTACAGTATGTTCTATAGAGGTGAACCATCCCAACAGGATACATTACTACATTACTACAGTATGTTCTATAGAGGTGTACCATCCCAACAGGATACATTACTACATTACCACAGTATGTTCTATAGAGGTGTACCATCCCAACAGGATACATTACTACAGTATGTTCTATAGAGGTGAACCATCCCAACAGGATACATTACTACAGTATGTTCTATAGAGGTGAACCATCCCAACAGGATACATTACTACAGTATGTTCTATAGAGGTGAACCATCCCAACAGGATACATTACTACATTACTACAGTATGTTCTATAGAGGTGTACCATCCCAACAGGATACATTACTACATTACTACAGTATGTTCTATAGAGGTGAACCATCCCAACAGGATACATTACTACAGTATGTTCTATAGAGGTGAACCATCCCAACAGGATACATTACTACATTACTACAGTATGTTCTATAGAGGTGAACCATCCCAACAGGATACATTACTACAGTATGTTCTATAGAGGTGAACCATCCCAACAGGATACATTACTACATTACTACAGTATGTTCTATAGAGGTGTACCATCCCAACAGGATACATTACTAGAGTATGTTCTATAGAGGTGAACCATCCCAACAGGATACATTACTACATTACTACAGTATGTTCTATAGAGGTGAACCATCCCAACAGGATACATTACTACAGTATGTTCTATAGAGGTGAACCATCCCAACAGGATACATTACTACAGTATGTTCTATAGAGGTGAACCATCCCAACAGGATACATTACTACATTACTACAGTATGTTCTATAGAGGTGAACCATCCCAACAGGATACATTACTACAGTATGTTCTATAGAGGTGAACCATCCCAACAGGATACATTACTACAGTATGTTCTATAGAGGTGAACCATCCCAACAGGATACATTACTACATTACTACAGTATGTTCTATAGAGGTGAACCATCCCAACAGGATACATTACTACAGTATGTTCTATAGAGGTGAACCATCCCAACAGGATACATTACTACAGTATGTTCTATAGAGGTGAACCATCCCAACAGGATACATTACTACATTACTACAGTATGTTCTATAGAGGTGAACCATCCCAACAGGATACATTACTACAGTATGTTCTATAGAGGTGAACCATCCCAACAGGATACATTACTACAGTATGTTCTATAGAGGTGAACCATCCCAACAGGATACATTACAACATTACTACAGTATGTTCTATAGAGGTGTACCATCCCAACAGGATACATTACTACATTACTACAGTATGTTCTATAGAGGTGAACCATCCCAACAGGATACATTACTACATTACTACAGTATGTTCTATAGAGGTGAACCATCCCAACAGGATACATTACTACAGTATGTTCTATAGAGGTGAACCATCCCAACAGGATACATTACTACATTACTACAGTATGTTCTATAGAGGTGAACCATCCCAACAGGATACATTACTACATTACTACAGTATGTTCTATAGAGGTGAACCATCCCAACAGGATACATTACTACAGTATGTTCTATAGAGGTGTACCATCCCAACAGGATACATTACTACAGTATGTTCTATAGAGGTGAACCATCCCAACAGGATACATTACTACAGTATGTTCTATAGAGGTGAACCATCCCAACAGGATACATTACTACATTACTACAGTATGTTCTATAGAGGTGAACCATCCCAACAGGATACATTACTACAGTATGTTCTATAGAGGTGAACCATCCCAACAGGATACATTACTACAGTATGTTCTATAGAGGTGAACCATCCCAACAGGATAAATTACTACATTACTACAGTATGTTCTATAGAGGTGAACCATCCCAACAGGATACATTACTACATTACTACAGTATGTTCTATAGAGGTGTACCATCCCAACAGGATACATTACTACAGTATGTTCTATAGAGGTGAACCATCCCAACAGGATACATTACTACATTACTACAGTATGTTCTATAGAGGTGGACCATCCCAACAGGATACATTACTACAGTTTGTTCTATAGAGGTGAACCATCCCAACAGGATACATTACTACATTACTACAGTATGTTCTATAGAGGTGTACCATCCCAACAGGATACATTACTACATTACTACAGTCTGTTCTATAGAGGTGAACCATCCCAACAGGATACATTACTACAGTATGTTCTATAGAGGTGAACCATCCCAACAGGATACATTACTACATTACTACAGTATGTTCTATAGAGGTGAACCATCCCAACAGGATACATTACTACAGTATGTTCTATAGAGGTGAACCATCCCAACAGGATACATTACTACAGTATGTTCTATAGAGGTGAACCATCCCAACAGGATACATTACTACAGTATGTTCTATAGAGGTGAACCATCCCAACAGGATACATTACTACAGTATGTTCTATAGAGGTGAACCATCCCAACAGGATACATTACTACAGTATGTTCTATAGAGGTGAACCATCCCAACAGGATACATTACTACAGTATGTTCTATAGAGGTGAACCATCCCAACAGGATACATTACTACAGTATGTTCTATAGAGGTGAACCATCCCAACAGGATACATTACTACAGTATGTTCTATAGAGGTGAACCATCCCAACAGGATACATTACTACAGTATGTTCTATAGAGGTGAACCATCCCAACAGGATACATTACTACATTACTACAGTATGTTCTATAGAGGTGAACCATCCCAACAGGATACATTACTACATTACTACAGTATGTTCTATAGAGGTGAACCATCCCAACAGGATACATTACTACATTACTACAGTATGTTCTATAGAGGTGAACCATCCCAACAGGATACATTACTACATTACTACAGTGTGTTCTATAGAGGTGAACCATCCCAACAGGATACATTACTACAGTATGTTCTATAGAGGTGAACCCTCCCAACAGGATACATTACTACAGTATGTTCTATAGAGGTGAACCATCCCAACAGGATTCATTACTACATTACTACAATATGTTCTATAGAGGTGAACCATCCCAACAGGATACATTACTACATTACTACAGTATGTTCTATAGAGGTGAACCATCCCAACAGGATACATTACTACAGTATGTTCTATAGAGGTGAACCATCCCAACAGGATACATTACTACATTACTACAGTATGTTCTATAGAGGTGAACCATCCCAACAGGATACATTACTACAGTATGTTCTATAGAGGTGAACCATCCCAACAGGATACAGTACTACAGTATGTTCTATAGAGGTGAACCATCCCAACAGGATACATTACTACATTACTACAGTATGTTCTATAGAGGTGAACCATCCCAACAGGATACATTACTACATTACTACAGTATGTTCTATAGAGGTGAACCATCCCAACAGGATACATTACTACATTACTACAGTATGTTATATAGAGGTGAACCATCCCAACAGGATACATTACTACATTACTACAGTATGTTCTATAGAGGTGAACCATCCCAACAGGATACATTACTACAGTATGTTCTATAGAGGTGAACCATCCCAACAGGATACATTACTACATTACTACAGTATGTTCTATAGAGGTGAACCATCCCAACAGGATACATTACTACAGTATGTTCTATAGAGGTGAACCATCCCAACAGGATACATTACTACATTACTACAGTATGTTCTATAGAGGTGAACCATCCCAACAGGATACATTACTACATTACTACAGTATGTTCTATAGAGGTGAACCATCCCAACAGGATACATTACTACAGTATGTTCTATAGAGGTGAACCATCCCAACAGGATACATTACTACAGTATGTTCTATAGAGGTGAACCATCCCAACAGGATACATTACTACATTACTACAGTATGTTCTATAGAGGTGAACCATCCCAACAGGATACATTACTACAGTATGTTCTATAGAGGTTAACCATCCCAACAGGATTCATTACTACATTACTACAGTATGTTCTATAGAGGTGAACCATCCCAACAGGATACATTACTACAGTATGTTCTATAGAGGTGAACCATCCCAACAGGATACATTACTACATTACTACAGTATGTTCTATAGAGGTGAACCATCCCAACAGGATACATTACTACATTACTACAGTATGTTCTATAGAGGTGAACCATCCCAACAGGATACATTACTACAGTATGTTCTATAGAGGTGAACCATCCCAACAGGATACATTACTACAGTATGTTCTATAGAGGTGAACCATCCCAACAGGATACATTACTACATTACTACAGTATGTTCTATAGAGGTGAACCATCCCAACAGGATACATTACTACATTACTACAGTATGTTCTATAGAGGTGAACCATCCCAACAGGATACATTACTACATTACTACAGTATGTTCTATAGAGGTGTACCATCCCAACAGGATACATTACTACAGTATGTTCTATAGAGGTGAACCATCCCAACAGGATACATTACTACATTACTACAGTATGTTCTATAGAGGTGAACCATCCCAACAGGATACATTACTACAGTATGTTCTATAGAGGTGAACCATCCCAACAGGATACATTACTACATTACTACAGTATGTTCTATAGAGGTGAACCATCCCAACAGGATACATTACTACATTACTACAGTATGTTCTATAGAGGTGAACCATCCCAACAGGATACATTACTACAGTATGTTCTATAGAGGTGAACCATCCCAACAGGATACATTACTACATTACTACAGTATGTTCTATAGAGGTGAACCATCCCAACAGGATACATTACTACAGTATGTTCTATAGAGGTGAACCATCGCAACAGGATACATTACTACAGTATGTTCTATAGAGGTGTACCATCCCAACAGGATACATTACTACAGTATGTTCTATAGAGGTGAACCATCCCAACAGGATACATTACTACATTACTACAGTATGTTCTATAGAGGTGTACCATCCCAACAGGATACATTACTACATTACTACAGTATGTTCTATAGAGGTGAACCATCCCAACAGGATACATTACTACAGTATGTTCTATAGAGGTGTACCATCCCAACAGGATACATTACTACATTACTACAGTATGTTCTATAGAGGTGAACCATCCCAACAGGATACATTACTACATTACTACAGTATGTTCTATAGAGGTGAACCATCCCAACAGGATACATTACTACAGTATGTTCTATAGAGGTGAACCATCCCAACAGGATACATTACTACAGTATGTTCTATAGAGGTGAACCATCCCAACAGGATACATTACTACAGTATGTTCTATAGAGGTGGACCATCCCAACAGGATACATTACTACATTACTACAGTATGTTCTATAGAGGTGAACCATCCCAACAGGATACATTACTACAGTATGTTCTATAGAGGTGAACCATCCCAACAGGATACATTACTACAGTATGTTCTATAGAGGTGAACCATCCCAACAGGATACATTACTACATTACTACAGTATGTTCTATAGAGGTGGACCATCCCAACAGGATACATTACTACAGTATGTTCTATAGAGGTGAACCATCCCAACAGGATACATTACTACAGTATGTTCTATAGAGGTGAACCATCCCAACAGGATACATTACTACAGTATGTTCTATAGAGGTGAACCATCCCAACAGGATACATTACTACATTACTACAGTATGTTCTATAGAGGTGAACCATCCCAACAGGATACATTACTAGAGTATGTTCTATAGAGGTGGACCATCCCAACAGGATACATTACTACATTACTACAGTATGTTCTATAGAGGTGAACCATCCCAACAGGATACATTACTACATTACTACAGTATGTTCTATAGAGGTGAACCATCCCAACAGGATACATTACTACATTACTACAGTATGTTCTATAGAGGTGAACCATCCCAACAGGATACATTACTACATTACTACAGTATGTTCTATAGAGGTGAACCATCCCAACAGTATACATTACTACATTACTACAGTATGTTCTATAGAAGTGAACCATCCCAACAGGATACATTACTACATTACCACAGTATGTTCTATAGAGGTGAACCATCCCAACAGGATACATTACTACATTACTACAGTATGTTCTATAGAGGTGAACCATCCCAACAGGATACATTACTACAGTATGTTCTATAGAGGTGAACCATCCCAACAGGATACATTACTACATTACTACAGTATGTTCTATAGAGGTGAACCATCCCAACAGGATACATTACTACAGTATGTTCTATAGAGGTGAACCATCCCAACAGGATACATTACTACATTACTACAGTATGTTCTATAGAGGTGTACCATCCCAACAGGATACATTACTACATTACTACAGTATGTTCTATAGAGGTGAACCATCCCAACAGGATACATTACTACAGTATGTTCTATAGAGGTGAACCATCCCAACAGGATACATTACTACATTACTACAGTATGTTCTATAGAGGTGAACCATCCCAACAGGATACATTACTACAGTATGTTCTATAGAGGTGAACCATCCCAACAGGATACATTACTACATTACTACAGTATGTTCTATAGAGGTGAACCATCCCAACAGGATACATTACTACAGTATGTTCTATAGAGGTGAACCATCCCAACAGGATACATTACTAGAGTATGTTCTATAGAGGTGAACCATCCCAACAGGATACATTACTACATTACTACAGTATGTTCTATAGAGGTGAACCATCCCAACAGGATACATTACTACAGTATGTTCTATAGAGGTGAACCATCCCAACAGGATACATTACTACATTACTACAGTATGTTCTATAGAGGTGTACCATCCCAACAGGATACATTACTACATTACTACAGTATGTTCTATAGAGGTGAACCATCCCAACAGGATACATTACTACAGTATGTTCTATAGAGGTGAACCATCCCAACAGGATACATTACTACAGTATGTTCTATAGAGGTGAACCATCCCAACAGGATACATTACTACAGTATGTTCTATAGAGGTGAACCATCCCAACAGGATACATTACTACATTACTACAGTATGTTCTATAGAGGTGTACCATCCCAACAGGATACATTACTACATTACTACAGTATGTTCTATAGAGGTGAACCATCCCAACAGGATACATTACTACAGTATGTTCTATAGAGGTGAACCATCCCAACAGGATACATTACTACATTACTACAGTATGTTCTATAGAGGTGAACCATCCCAACAGGATACATTACTACAGTATGTTCTATAGAGGTGAACCATCCCAACAGGATACATTACTACATTACTACAGTATGTTCTATAGAGGTGTACCATCCCAACAGGATACATTACTAGAGTATGTTCTATAGAGGTGAACCATCCCAACAGGATACATTACTACATTACTACAGTATGTTCTATAGAGGTGAACCATCCCAACAGGATACATTACTACAGTATGTTCTATAGAGGTGAACCATCCCAACAGGATACATTACTACAGTATGTTCTATAGAGGTGGACCATCCCAACAGGATACATTACTACATTACTACAGTATGTTCTATAGAGGTGAACCATCCCAACAGGATACATTACTACATTACTACAGTATGTTCTATAGAGGTGAACCATCCCAACAGGATACATTACTACAGTATGTTCTATAGAGGTGAACCATCCCAACAGGATACATTACTACATTACTACAGTATGTTCTATAGAGGTGAACCATCCCAACAGGATACATTACTACAGTATGTTCTATAGAGGTGAACCATCCCAACAGGATACATTACTACAGTATGTTCTATAGAGGTGAACCATCCCAACAGGATACATTACAACATTACTACAGTATGTTCTATAGAGGTGTACCATCCCAACAGGATACATTACTACATTACTACAGTATGTTCTATAGAGGTGAACCATCCCAACAGGATACATTACTACATTACTACAGTATGTTCTATAGAGGTGAACCATCCCAACAGGATACATTACTACAGTATGTTCTATAGAGGTGAACCATCCCAACAGGATACATTACTACATTACTACAGTATGTTCTATAGAGGTGAACCATCCCAACAGGATACATTACTACATTACTACAGTATGTTCTATAGAGGTGAACCATCCCAACAGGATACATTACTACAGTATGTTCTATAGAGGTGTACCATCCCAACAGGATACATTACTACAGTATGTTCTATAGAGGTGAACCATCCCAACAGGATACATTACTACAGTATGTTCTATAGAGGTGAACCATCCCAACAGGATACATTACTACATTACTACAGTATGTTCTATAGAGGTGAACCATCCCAACAGGATACATTACTACAGTATGTTCTATAGAGGTGAACCATCCCAACAGGATACATTACTACAGTATGTTCTATAGAGGTGAACCATCCCAACAGGATAAATTACTACATTACTACAGTATGTTCTATAGAGGTGAACCATCCCAACAGGATACATTACTACATTACTACAGTATGTTCTATAGAGGTGTACCATCCCAACAGGATACATTACTACAGTATGTTCTATAGAGGTGAACCATCCCAACAGGATACATTACTACATTACTACAGTATGTTCTATAGAGGTGGACCATCCCAACAGGATACATTACTACAGTTTGTTCTATAGAGGTGAACCATCCCAACAGGATACATTACTACATTACTACAGTATGTTCTATAGAGGTGTACCATCCCAACAGGATACATTACTACATTACTACAGTCTGTTCTATAGAGGTGAACCATCCCAACAGGATACATTACTACAGTATGTTCTATAGAGGTGAACCATCCCAACAGGATACATTACTACATTACTACAGTATGTTCTATAGAGGTGAACCATCCCAACAGGATACATTACTACAGTATGTTCTATAGAGGTGAACCATCCCAACAGGATACATTACTACAGTATGTTCTATAGAGGTGAACCATCCCAACAGGATACATTACTACAGTATGTTCTATAGAGGTGAACCATCCCAACAGGATACATTACTACAGTATGTTCTATAGAGGTGAACCATCCCAACAGGATACATTACTACAGTATGTTCTATAGAGGTGAACCATCCCAACAGGATACATTACTACAGTATGTTCTATAGAGGTGAACCATCCCAACAGGATACATTACTACATTACTACAGTATGTTCTATAGAGGTGAACCATCCCAACAGGATACATTACTACATTACTACAGTATGTTCTATAGAGGTGAACCATCCCAACAGGATACATTACTACATTACTACAGTATGTTCTATAGAGGTGAACCATCCCAACAGGATACATTACTACATTACTACAGTGTGTTCTATAGAGGTGAACCATCCCAACAGGATACATTACTACAGTATGTTCTATAGAGGTGAACCCTCCCAACAGGATACATTACTACAGTATGTTCTATAGAGGTGAACCATCCCAACAGGATTCATTACTACATTACTACAATATGTTCTATAGAGGTGAACCATCCCAACAGGATACATTACTACATTACTACAGTATGTTCTATAGAGGTGAACCATCCCAACAGGATACATTACTACAGTATGTTCTATAGAGGTGAACCATCCCAACAGGATACATTACTACAGTATGTTCTATAGAGGTGAACCATCCCAACAGGATACAGTACTACAGTATGTTCTATAGAGGTGAACCATCCCAACAGGATACATTACTACATTACTACAGTATGTTCTATAGAGGTGAACCATCCCAACAGGATACATTACTACATTACTACAGTATGTTCTATAGAGGTGAACCATCCCAACAGGATACATTACTACATTACTACAGTATGTTCTATAGAGGTGAACCATCCCAACAGGATACATTACTACATTACTACAGTATGTTCTATAGAGGTGAACCATCCCAACAGGATACATTACTACAGTATGTTCTATAGAGGTGAACCATCCCAACAGGATACATTACAACATTACTACAGTATGTTCTATAGAGGTGAACCATCCCAACAGGATACATTACTACAGTATGTTCTATAGAGGTGGACCATCCCAACAGGATACATTACTACAGTATGTTCTATAGAGGTGAACCATCCCAACACGATACATTACTACAGTATGTTCTATAGAGGTGAACCATCCCAACAGGATACATTACTACAGTATGTTCTATAGAGGTGAACCATCCCAACAGGATACATTACTACTTTACTACAGTATGTTCTATAGAGGTGAACCATCCCAACAGGATACATTACTACAGTATGTTCTATAGAGGTGAACCATCCCAACAGGATACATTACTACAGTATGTTCTATAGAGGTGAACCATCCCAACAGGATACATTACTACAGTATGTTCTATAGAGGTGAACCATCCCAACAGGATACATTACTACATTACTACAGTATGTTCTATAGAGGTGAACCATCCCAACAGGATACATTACTACATTACTACAGTATGTTCTATAGAGGTGAACCATCCCAACAGGATACATTACTACAGTATGTTCTATAGAGGTGAACCATCCCAACAGGATACATTACTACATTACTACAGTATGTTCTATAGAGGTGAACCATCCCAACAGGATACATTACTACAGTATGTTCTATAGAGGTGAACCATCCCAACAGGATACATTACTACATTACTACAGTATGTTCTATAGAGGTGAACCATCCCAACAGGATACATTACTACAGTATGTTCTATAGAGGTGAACCATCCCAACAGGATACATTACTACAGTATGTTCTATAGAGGTGAACCATCCCAACAGGATACATTACTACATTACTACAGTATGTTCTATAGAGGTGAACCATCCCAACAGGATACATTACTACAGTATGTTCTATAGAGGTGAACCATCCCAACAGGATACATTACAACATTACTACAGTATGTTCTATAGAGGTGAACCATCCCAACAGGATACATTACTACAGTATGTTCTATAGAGGTGAACCATCCCAACAGGATACATTACAACATTACTACAGTATGTTCTATAGAGGTGAACCATCCCAACAGGATACATTACTACAGTATGTTCTATAGAGGTGAACCATCCCAACAGGATACATTACTACAGTATGTTCTATAGAGGTGAACCATCCCAACAGGATACATTACTACAGTATGTTCTATAGAGGTGAACCATCCCAACAGGATACATTACTACAGTATGTTCTATAGAGGTGAACCATCCCAACAGGATTCATTACTACATTACTACAGTATGTTCTATAGAGGTGAACCATCCCAGCAGGATACATTACTACATTACTACAGTATGTTCTATAGAGGTGAACCATCCCAACAGGATACATTACTACAGTATGTTCTATAGAGGTGAACCATCCCAACAGGATACATTACTACTTTACTACAGTGTGTTCTATAGAGGTGAACCATCCCAACAGGATACAGTACTACATTATGTTCTATAGAGGTGAACCATCCCAACAGGATACATTACTACATTACTACAGTATGTTCTATAGAGGTGAACCATCCCAACAGGATACATTACTACATTACTACAGTATGTTCTATAGAGGTGAACCATCCCAACAGGATACATTACTACATTACTACAGTATGTTCTATAGAGGTGAACCATCCCAACAGGATACATTACTACAGTATGTTCTATAGAGGTGAACCATCCCAACAGGATACATTACTACATTACTACAGTATGTTCTATAGAGGTGAACCATCCCAACAGGATACATTACTACATTACTACAGTATGGTCTATAGAGGTGAACCATCCCAACAGGATACATTACTACAGTATGTTCTATAGAGGTGAACCATCCCAACAGGATACATTACTACATTACTACAGTATGTTCTATAGAGGTGAACCATCCCAACAGGATACATTACTACAGTATGTTCTATAGAGGTGGACCATCCCAACAGGATACATTACTACATTACTACAGTATGTTCTATAGAGGTGAACCATCCCAACAGGATACATTACTACAGTATGTTCTATAGAGGTGAACCATCCCAACAGGATACATTACTACATTACTACAGTATGTTCTATAGAGGTGAACCATCCCAACAGGATACATTACTACAGTATGTTCTATAGAGGTGTACCATCCCAACAGGATACATTACTACAGTATGTTCTATAGAGGTGAACCATCCCAACAGGATACATTACTACATTACTACAGTATGTTCTATAGAGGTGAACCATCCCAACAGGATACATTACTACAGTATGTTCTATAGAGGTGAACCATCCCAACAGGATACATTACTACAGTATGTTCTATAGAGGTGGACCATCCCAACAGGATACATTACTACAGTATGTTCTATAGAGGTGAACCATCCCAACAGGATACATTACTACATTACTACAGTATGTTCTATAGAGGTGAACCATCCCAACAGGATACATTACTACAGTATGTTCTATAGAGGTGAACCATCCCAACAGGATACATTACTACAGTATGTTCTATAGAGGTGAACCATCCCAACAGGATACATTACTACAGTATGTTCTATAGAGGTGAACCATCCCAACAGGATACATTACTACATTACTACAGTATGTTCTATAGAGGTGAACCATCCCAACAGGATACATTACTACAGTATGTTCTATAGAGGTGTACCATCCCAACAGGATACATTACTACAGTATGTTCTATAGAGGTGAACCATCCCAACAGGATACATTACTACAGTATGTTCTATAGAGGTGAACCATCCCAACAGGATACATTACTACAGTATGTTCTATAGAGGTGAACCATCCCAACAGGATACATTACTACAGTATGTTCTATAGAGGTGAACCATCCCAACAGGATACATTACTACAGTATGTTCTATAGAGGTGTACCATCCCAACAGGATACATTACTACAGTATGTTCTATAGAGGTGAACCATCCCAACAGGATACATTACTACATTACTACAGTATGTTCTATAGAGGTGAACCATCCCAACAGGATACATTACTACAGTATGTTCTATAGAGGTGAACCATCCCAACAGGATACATTACTACAGTATGTTCTATAGAGGTGAACCATCCCAACAGGATACATTACTACAGTATGTTCTATAGAGGTGAACCATCCCAACAGGATACATTACTACATTACTACAGTATGTTCTATAGAGGTGTACCATCCCAACAGGATACATTACTACATTACTACAGTATGTTCTATAGAGGTGTACCGTCCCAACAGGATACATTACTACAGTATGTTCTATAGAGGTGAACCATCCCAACAGGATACATTACTACATTACTACAGTATGTTCTATAGAGGTGAACCATCCCAACAGGATACATTACTACAGTATGTTCTATAGAGGTGAACCATCCCAACAGGATACATTACTACATTACTACAGTATGTTCTATAGAGGTGAACCATCCCAACAGGATACATTACTACATTACTACAGTATGTTCTATAGAGGTGAACCATCCCAACAGGATACATTACTACATTACTACAGTATGTTCTATAGAGGTGAACCATCCCAACAGGATACATTACTACATTACTACAGTATGTTCTATAGAGGTGAACCATCCCAACAGGATACATTACTACATTACTACAGTATGTTCTATAGAGGTGAACCATCCCAACAGGATACATTACTACATTACTACAGTATGTTCTATAGAGGTGAACCATCCCAACAGGATACATTACTACAGTATGTTCTATAGAGGTGAACCATCCCAACAGGATACATTACTACAGTATGTTCTATAGAGGTGAACCATCCCAACAGGATTCATTACTACATTACTACAGTATGTTCTATAGAGGTGAACCATCCCAACAGGATACATTACTACATTACTACAGTATGTTCTATAGAGGTGAACCATCCCAACAGGATACATTACTACAGTATGTTCTATAGAGGTGAACCATCCCAACAGGATACATTACTACAGTATGTTCTATAGAGGTGAACCATCCCAACAGGATACATTACTACAGTATGTTCTATAGAGGTGAACCATCCCAACAGGATACATTACTACATTACTACAGTATGTTCTATAGAGGTGAACCATCCCAACAGGATACATTACTACATTACTACAGTATGTTCTATAGAGGTGAACCATCCCAACAGGATACATTACTACATTACTACAGTATGTTCTATAGAGGTGAACCATCCCAACAGGATACATTACTACATTACTACAGTATGTTCTATAGAGGTGAACCATCCCAACAGGATACATTACTACAGTATGTTCTATAGAGGTGAACCATCCCAACAGGATACATTACAACATTACTACAGTATGTTCTATAGAGGTGAACCATCCCAACAGGATACATTACTACAGTATGTTCTATAGAGGTGGACCATCCCAACAGGATACATTACTACAGTATGTTCTATAGAGGTGAACCATCCCAACAGGATACATTACTACAGTATGTTCTATAGAGGTGAACCATCCCAACAGGATACATTACTACAGTATGTTCTATAGAGGTGAACCATCCCAACAGGATACATTACTACATTACTACAGTATGTTCTATAGAGGTGAACCATCCCAACAGGATACATTACTACAGTATGTTCTATAGAGGTGAACCATCCCAACAGGATACATTACTACAGTATGTTCTATAGAGGTGAACCATCCCAACAGGATACATTACTACAGTATGTTCTATAGAGGTGAACCATCCCAACAGGATACATTACTACATTACTACAGTATGTTCTATAGAGGTGAACCATCCCAACAGGATACATTACTACATTACTACAGTATGTTCTATAGAGGTGAACCATCCCAACAGGATACATTACTACAGTATGTTCTATAGAGGTGAACCATCCCAACAGGATACATTACTACATTACTACAGTATGTTCTATAGAGGTGAACCATCCCAACAGGATACATTACTACAGTATGTTCTATAGAGGTGAACCATCCCAACAGGATACATTACTACATTACTACAGTATGTTCTATAGAGGTGAACCATCCCAACAGGATACATTACTACAGTATGTTCTATAGAGGTGAACCATCCCAACAGGATACATTACTACAGTATGTTCTATAGAGGTGAACCATCCCAACAGGATACATTACTACATTACTACAGTATGTTCTATAGAGGTGAACCATCCCAACAGGATACATTACTACAGTATGTTCTATAGAGGTGAACCATCCCAACAGGATACATTACAACATTACTACAGTATGTTCTATAGAGGTGAACCATCCCAACAGGATACATTACTACAGTATGTTCTATAGAGGTGAACCATCCCAACAGGATACATTACAACATTACTACAGTATGTTCTATAGAGGTGAACCATCCCAACAGGATACATTACTACAGTATGTTCTATAGAGGTGAACCATCCCAACAGGATACATTACTACAGTATGTTCTATAGAGGTGAACCATCCCAACAGGATACATTACTACAGTATGTTCTATAGAGGTGAACCATCCCAACAGGATACATTACTACAGTATGTTCTATAGAGGTGAACCATCCCAACAGGATTCATTACTACATTACTACAGTATGTTCTATAGAGGTGAACCATCCCAGCAGGATACATTACTACATTACTACAGTATGTTCTATAGAGGTGAACCATCCCAACAGGATACATTACTACAGTATGTTCTATAGAGGTGAACCATCCCAACAGGATACATTACTACTTTACTACAGTGTGTTCTATAGAGGTGAACCATCCCAACAGGATACAGTACTACATTATGTTCTATAGAGGTGAACCATCCCAACAGGATACATTACTACATTACTACAGTATGTTCTATAGAGGTGAACCATCCCAACAGGATACATTACTACATTACTACAGTATGTTCTATAGAGGTGAACCATCCCAACAGGATACATTACTACATTACTACAGTATGTTCTATAGAGGTGAACCATCCCAACAGGATACATTACTACAGTATGTTCTATAGAGGTGAACCATCCCAACAGGATACATTACTACATTACTACAGTATGTTCTATAGAGGTGAACCATCCCAACAGGATACATTACTACATTACTACAGTATGGTCTATAGAGGTGAACCATCCCAACAGGATACATTACTACAGTATGTTCTATAGAGGTGAACCATCCCAACAGGATACATTACTACATTACTACAGTATGTTCTATAGAGGTGAACCATCCCAACAGGATACATTACTACAGTATGTTCTATAGAGGTGGACCATCCCAACAGGATACATTACTACATTACTACAGTATGTTCTATAGAGGTGAACCATCCCAACAGGATACATTACTACAGTATGTTCTATAGAGGTGAACCATCCCAACAGGATACATTACTACATTACTACAGTATGTTCTATAGAGGTGAACCATCCCAACAGGATACATTACTACAGTATGTTCTATAGAGGTGTACCATCCCAACAGGATACATTACTACAGTATGTTCTATAGAGGTGAACCATCCCAACAGGATACATTACTACATTACTACAGTATGTTCTATAGAGGTGAACCATCCCAACAGGATACATTACTACAGTATGTTCTATAGAGGTGAACCATCCCAACAGGATACATTACTACAGTATGTTCTATAGAGGTGGACCATCCCAACAGGATACATTACTACAGTATGTTCTATAGAGGTGAACCATCCCAACAGGATACATTACTACATTACTACAGTATGTTCTATAGAGGTGAACCATCCCAACAGGATACATTACTACAGTATGTTCTATAGAGGTGAACCATCCCAACAGGATACATTACTACAGTATGTTCTATAGAGGTGAACCATCCCAACAGGATACATTACTACAGTATGTTCTATAGAGGTGAACCATCCCAACAGGATACATTACTACATTACTACAGTATGTTCTATAGAGGTGAACCATCCCAACAGGATACATTACTACAGTATGTTCTATAGAGGTGTACCATCCCAACAGGATACATTACTACAGTATGTTCTATAGAGGTGAACCATCCCAACAGGATACATTACTACAGTATGTTCTATAGAGGTGAACCATCCCAACAGGATACATTACTACAGTATGTTCTATAGAGGTGAACCATCCCAACAGGATACATTACTACAGTATGTTCTATAGAGGTGAACCATCCCAACAGGATACATTACTACAGTATGTTCTATAGAGGTGTACCATCCCAACAGGATACATTACTACAGTATGTTCTATAGAGGTGAACCATCCCAACAGGATACATTACTACATTACTACAGTATGTTCTATAGAGGTGAACCATCCCAACAGGATACATTACTACAGTATGTTCTATAGAGGTGAACCATCCCAACAGGATACATTACTACAGTATGTTCTATAGAGGTGAACCATCCCAACAGGATACATTACTACAGTATGTTCTATAGAGGTGAACCATCCCAACAGGATACATTACTACATTACTACAGTATGTTCTATAGAGGTGAACCATCCCAACAGGATACATTACTACATTACTACAGTATGTTCTATAGAGGTGAACCATCCCAACAGGATACATTACTACAGTATGTTCTATAGAGGTGAACCATCCCAACAGGATACATTACTACATTACTACAGTATGTTCTATAGAGGTGAACCATCCCAACAGGATACATTACTACAGTATGTTCTATAGAGGTGAACCATCCCAACAGGATACATTACTACATTACTACAGTATGTTCTATAGAGGTGAACCATCCCAACAGGATACATTACTACATTACTACAGTATGTTCTATAGAGGTGAACCATCCCAACAGGATACATTACTACATTACTACAGTATGTTCTATAGAGGTGAACCATCCCAACAGGATACATTACTACATTACTACAGTATGTTCTATAGAGGTGAACCATCCCAACAGGATACATTACTACAGTATGTTCTATAGAGGTGAACCATCCCAACAGGATACATTACTACATTACTACAGTATGTTCTATAGAGGTGAACCATCCCAACAGGATACATTACTACAGTATGTTCTATAGAGGTGAACCATCCCAACAGGATACATTACTACAGTATGTTCTATAGAGGTGAACCATCCCAACAGGATACATTACTACAGTATGTTCTATAGAGGTGAACCATCCCAACAGGATACATTACTACATTACTACAGTATGTTCTATAGAGGTGAACCATCCCAACAGGATACATTACTACAGTATGTTCTATAGAGGTGAACCATCCCAACAGGATACATTACTACAGTATGTTCTATAGAGGTGAACCATCCCAACAGGATACATTACTACATTACTACAGTATGTTCTATAGAGGTGAACCATCCCAACAGGATACATTACTACATTACTACAGTATGTTCTATAGAGGTGAACCATCCCAACAGGATACATTACTACAGTATGTTCTATAGAGGTGAACCATCCCAACAGGATACATTACTACAGTATGTTCTATAGAGGTGAACCATCCCAACAGGATACATTACTACATTACTACAGTATGTTCTATAGAGGTGAACCATCCCAACAGGATACATTACTACATTACTACAGTATGTTCTATAGAGGTGAACCATCCCAACAGGATTCATTACTACAGTATGTTCTATAGAGGTGAACCATCCCAACAGGATACATTACTACATTACTACAGTATGTTCTATAGAGGTGAACCATCCCAACAGGATACATTACTACAGTATGTTCTATAGAGGTGAACCATCCCAACAGGATACATTACTACAGTATGTTCTATAGAGGTGAACCATCCCAACAGGATACATTACTACAGTATGTTCTATAGAGGTGAACCATCCCAACAGGATACATTACTACAGTATGTTCTATAGAGGTGAACCATCCCAACAGGATACATTACTACAGTATGTTCTATAGAGGTGAACCATCCCAACAGGATACATTACTACATTACTACAGTATGTTCTATAGAGGTGAACCATCCCAACAGGATACATTACTACATTACTACAGTATGTTCTATAGAGGTGAACCATCCCAACAGGATACATTACTACAGTATGTTCTATAGAGGTGAACCATCCCAACAGGATACATTACTACATTACTACAGTATGTTCTATAGAGGTGAACCATCCCAACAGGATACATTACTACAGTATGTTCTATAGAGGTGAACCATCCCAACAGGATACATTACTACATTACTACAGTATGTTCTATAGAGGTGAACCATCCCAACAGGATACATTACTACAGTATGTTCTATAGAGGTGAACCATCCCAACAGGATACATTACTACATTACTACAGTATGTTCTATAGAGGTGAACCATCCCAACAGGATACATTACTACAGTATGTTCTATAGAGGTGAACCATCCCAACAGGATACATTACTACAGTATGTTCTATAGAGGTGAACCATCCCAACAGGATACATTACTACAGTATGTTCTATAGAGGTGAACCATCCCAACAGGATACATTACTACATTACTACAGTATGTTCTATAGAGGTGAACCATCCCAACAGGATACATTACTACAGTATGTTCTATAGAGGTGAACCATCCCAACAGGATACATTACTACATTACTACAGTATGTTCTATAGAGGTGAACCATCCCAACAGGATACAGTACTACATTACTACAGTATGTTCTATAGAGGTGAACCATCCCAACAGGATACATTACTACATTACTACAGTATGTTCTATAGAGGTGTACCATCCCAACAGGATACATTACTACATTACTACAGTATGTTCTATAGAGGTGAACCATCCCAACAGGATACATTACTACATTACTACAGTATGTTCTATAGAGGTGAACCATCCCAACAGGATACATTACTACATTACTACAGTATGTTCTATAGAGGTGAACCATCCCAACAGGATACATTACTACAGTATGTTCTATAGAGGTGAACCATCCCAACAGGATTCATTACTACATTACTACAGTATGTTCTATAGAGGTGAACCATCCCAACAGGATACATTACTACATTACTACAGTATGTTCTATAGAGGTGAACCATCCCAACAGGATACATTACTACAGTATGTTCTATAGAGGTGAACCATCCCAACAGGATACATTACTACATTACTACAGTATGTTCTATAGAGGTGAACCATCCCAACAGGATACATTACTACATTACTACAGTATGTTCTATAGAGGTGTACCATCCCAACAGGATACATTACTACATTACTACAGTATGTTCTATAGAGGTGAACCATCCCAACAGGATACATTACTACAGTATGTTCTATAGAGGTGAACCATCCCAACAGGATACATTACTACATTACTACAGAATGTTCTATAGAGGTGAACCATCCCAACAGGATACATTACTACATTACTACAGTATGTTCTATAGAGGTGAACCATCCCAACAGGATACATTACTACAGTATGTTCTATAGAGGTGAACCATCCCAACAGGATACATTACTACAGTATGTTCTATAGAGGTGAACCATCCCAACAGGATACATTACTACATTACTACAGTATGTTCTATAGAGGTGAACCATCCCAACAGGATACATTACTACATTACTACAGTATGTTCTATAGAGGTGAACCATCCCAACAGGATACATTACTACATTACTACAGTATGTTCTATAGAGGTGAACCATCCCAACAGGATACATTACTACATTACTACAGTATGTTCTATAGAGGTGAACCATCCCAACAGGATACATTACTACAGTATGTTCTATAGAGGTGAACCATCCCAACAGGATACATTACTACATTACTACAGTATGTTCTATAGAGGTGAACCATCCCAACAGGATACATTACTACAGTATGTTCTATAGAGGTGAACCATCCCAACAGGATACATTACTACATTACTACAGTATGTTCTATAGAGGTGAACCATCCCAACAGGATACATTACTACAGTATGTTCTATAGAGGTGAACCATCCCAACAGGATACATTACTACATTACTACAGTATGTTCTATAGAGGTGAACCATCCCAACAGGATACATTACTACATTACTACAGTATGTTCTATAGAGGTGAACCATCCCAACAGGATACATTACTACATTACTACAGTATGTTCTATAGAGGTGAACCATCCCAACAGGATACATTACTACAGTATGTTCTATAGAGGTGAACCATCCCAACAGGATACATTACTACAGTATGTTCTATAGAGGTGAACCATCCCAACAGGATACATTACTACAGTATGTTCTATAGAGGTGAACCATCCCAACAGGATACATTACTACAGTATGTTCTATAGAGGTGAACCATCCCAACAGGATACATTACTACAGTATGTTCTATAGAGGTGAACCATCCCAACAGGATACATTACTACAGTATGTTCTATAGAGGTGAACCATCCCAACAGGATACATTACTACAGTATGTTCTATAGAGGTGAACCATCCCAACAGGATACATTACTACATTACTACAGTATGTTCTATAGAGGTGAACCATCCCAACAGGATACATTACTACAGTATGTTCTATAGAGGTGAACCATCCCAACAGGATACATTACTACATTACTACAGTATGTTCTATAGAGGTGAACCATCCCAACAGGATACATTACTACAGTATGTTCTATAGAGGTGAACCATCCCAACAGGATACATTACTACATTACTACAGTATGTTCTATAGAGGTGAACCATCCCAACAGGATACATTACTACAGTATGTTCTATAGAGGTGAACCATCCCAACAGGATACAGTACTACATTACTACAGTATGTTCTATAGAGGTGAACCATCCCAACAGGATACATTACTACATTACTACAGTATGTTCTATAGAGGTGAACCATCCCAACAGGATACATTACAACATTACTACAGTATGTTCTATAGAGGTGAACCATCCCAACAGGATACATTACTACAGTATGTTCTATAGAGGTGAACCATCCCAACAGGATACATTACTACAGTATGTTCTATAGAGGTGAACCATCCCAACAGGATACATTACTACATTACTACAGTATGTTCTATAGAGGTGAACCATCCCAACAGGATACATTACTACATTACTACAGTATGTTCTATAGAGGTGAACCATCCCAACAGGATACATTACTACAGTATGTTCTATAGAGGTGAACCATCCCAACAGGATACATTACTACAGTATGTTCTATAGAGGTGAACCATCCCAACAGGATACATTACTACATTACTACAGTATGTTCTATAGAGGTGAACCATCCCAACAGGATACATTACTACAGTATGTTCTATAGAGGTGAACCATCCCAACAGGATACATTACTACAGTATGTTCTATAGAGGTGAACCATCCCAACAGGATACATTACTACAGTATGTTCTATAGAGGTGAACCATCCCAACAGGATACATTACTACAGTATGTTCTATAGAGGTGAACCATCCCAACAGGATACATTACTACATTACTACAGTATGTTCTATAGAGGTGAACCATCCCAACAGGATACATTACTACAGTATGTTCTATAGAGGTGAACCATCCCAACAGGATACATTACTACAGTATGTTCTATAGAGGTGAACCATCCCAACAGGATACATTACTACATTACTACAGTATGTTCTATAGAGGTGTACCATCCCAACAGGATACATTACTACAGTATGTTCTATAGAGGTGAACCATCCCAACAGGATACATTACTACAGTATGTTCTATAGAGGTGAACCATCCCAACAGGATACATTACTACATTACTACAGTATGTTCTATAGAGGTGAACCATCCCAACAGGATACATTACTACATTACTACAGTATGTTCTATAGAGGTGAACCATCCCAACAGGATACATTACTACAGTATGTTCTATAGAGGTGAACCATCCCAACAGGATACATTACTACAGTATGTTCTATAGAGGTGAACCATCCCAACAGGATACATTACTACATTACTACAGTATGTTCTATAGAGGTGAACCATCCCAACAGGATACATTACTACATTACTACAGTATGTTCTATAGAGGTGAACCATCCCAACAGGATACATTACTACATTACTACAGTATGTTCTATAGAGGTGAACCATCCCAACAGGATACATTACTACAGTATGTTCTATAGAGGTGAACCATCCCAACAGGATACATTACTACAGTATGTTCTATAGAGGTGAACCATCCCAACAGGATACATTACTACATTACTACAGTATGTTCTATAGAGGTGAACCATCCCAACAGGATACATTACTACATTACTACAGTATGTTCTATAGAGGTGTACCATCCCAACAGGATACATTACTACAGTATGTTCTATAGAGGTGAACCATCCCAACAGGATACATTACTACAGTATGTTCTATAGAGGTGAACCATCCCAACAGGATACATTACTACAGTATGTTCTATAGAGGTGAACCATCCCAACAGGATACATTACTACATTACTACAGTATGTTCTATAGAGGTGAACCATCACAACAGGATACATTACTACAGTATGTTCTATAGAGGTGAACCATCCCAACAGGATACATTACTACAGTATGTTCTATAGAGGTGAACCATCCCAACAGGATACATTACTACAGTATGTTCTATAGAGGTGAACCATCCCAACAGGATACATTACTACAGTATGTTCTATAGAGGTGAACCATCCCAACAGGATACATTACTACAGTATGTTCTATAGAGGTGAACCATCCCAACAGGATACATTACTACAGTATGTTCTATAGAGGTGAACCATCCCAACAGGATACATTACTACATTACTACAGTATGTTCTATAGAGGTGAACCATCCCAACAGGATACATTACTACATTACTACAGTATGTTCTATAGAGGTGAACCATCCCAACAGGATACATTACTACAGTATGTTCTATAGAGGTGAACCATCCCAACAGGATACATTACTACAGTATGTTCTATAGAGGTGAACCATCCCAACAGGATACATTACTACAGTATGTTCTATAGAGGTGAACCATCCCAACAGGATACATTACTACATTACTACAGTATGTTCTATAGAGGTGAACCATCCCAACAGGATACATTACTAGAGTATGTTCTATAGAGGTGGACCATCCCAACAGGATACATTACTACAGTATGTTCTATAGAGGTGAACCATCCCAACAGGATACATTACTACAGTATGTTCTATAGAGGTGAACCATCCCAACAGGATACATTACTACAGTATGTTCTATAGAGGTGAACCATCCCAACAGGATACATTACTACAGTATGTTCTATAGAGGTGAACCATCCCAACAGGATACATTACTACATTACTACAGTATGTTCTATAGAGGTGAACCATCCCAACAGGATACATTACTACAGTATGTTCTATAGAGGTGAACCATCCCAACAGGATACATTACTACAGTATGTTCTATAGAGGTGAACCATCCCAACAGGATACATTACTACAGTATGTTCTATAGAGGTGAACCATCCCAACAGGATACATTACTACATTACTACAGTATGTTCTATAGAGGTGAACCATCCCAACAGGATACATTACTACATTACTACAGTATGTTCTATAGAGGTGAACCATCCCAACAGGATACATTACTACATTACTACAGTATGTTCTATAGAGGTGAACCATCCCAACAGGATACAGTACTACATTACTACAGTATGTTCTATAGAGGTGAACCATCCCAACAGGATACATTACTACATTACTACAGTATGTTCTATAGAGGTGAACCATCCCAACAGGATACATTACTACATTACTACAGTATGTTCTATAGAGGTGAACCATCCCAACAGGATACATTACTACATTACTACAGTATGTTCTATAGAGGTGAACCATCCCAACAGGATACATTACTACATTACTACAGTATGTTCTATAGAGGTGAACCATCCCAACAGGATACATTACTACAGTATGTTCTATAGAGGTGAACCATCCCAACAGGATTCATTACTACATTACTACAGTATGTTCTATAGAGGTGAACCATCCCAACAGGATACATTACTACATTACTACAGTATGTTCTATAGAGGTGAACCATCCCAACAGTATACATTACTACAGTATGTTCTATAGAGGTGAACCATCCCAACAGGATACATTACTACTTTACTACAGTATGTTCTATAGAGGTGAACCATCCCAACAGGATACATTACTACAGTATGTTCTATAGAGGTGAACCATCCCAACAGGATTCATTACTACATTACTACAGTATGTTCTATAGAGGTGAACCATCCCAACAGGATACATTACTACAGTATGTTCTATAGAGGTGAACCATCCCAACAGGATACATTACTACATTACTACAGTATGTTCTATAGAGGTGAACCATCCCAACAGGATACATTACTACATTACTACAGTATGTTCTATAGAGGTGAACCATCCCAACAGGATACATTACTACATTACTACAGTATGTTCTATAGAGGTGAACCATCCCAACAGGATACATTACTACAGTATGTTCTATAGAGGTGAACCATCCCAACAGGATACATTACTACATTACTACAGAATGTTCTATAGAGGTGAACCATCCCAACAGGATACATTACTACATTACTACAGTATGTTCTATAGAGGTGAACCATCCCAACAGGATACATTACTACAGTATGTTCTATAGAGGTGAACCATCCCAACAGGATACATTACTACAGTATGTTCTATAGAGGTGAACCATCCCAACAGGATACATTACTACAGTATGTTCTATAGAGGTGAACCATCCCAACAGGATACATTACTACAGTATGTTCTATAGAGGTGAACCATCCCAACAGGATACATTACTACAGTATGTTCTATAGAGGTGAACCATCCCAACAGGATACATTACTACATTACTACAGTATGTTCTATAGAGGTGAACCATCCCAACAGGATACATTACTACATTACTACAGTATGTTCTATAGAGGTGAACCATCCCAACAGGATACATTACTACATTACTACAGTATGTTCTATAGAGGTGAACCATCCCAACAGGATACATTACTACATTACTACAGTATGTTCTATAGAGGTGAACCATCCCAACAGGATACATTACTACATTACTACAGTATGTTCTATAGAGGTGAACCATCCCAACAGGATACATTACTACAGTATGTTCTATAGAGGTGAACCATCCCAACAGGATACATTACTACATTACTACAGTATGTTCTATAGAGGTGAACCATCCCAACAGGATACATTACTACAGTATGTTCTATAGAGGTGAACCATCCCAACAGGATACATTACTACATTACTACAGTATGTTCTATAGAGGTGTACCATCCCAACAGGATACATTACTACAGTATGTTCTATAGAGGTGAACCATCCCAACAGGATACATTACTACATTACTACAGTATGTTCTATAGAGGTGGACCATCCCAACAGGATACATTACTACATTACTACAGTATGTTCTATAGAGGTGAACCATCCCAACAGGATACATTACTACAGTATGTTCTATAGAGGTGAACCATCCCAACAGGATACATTACTACAGTATGTTCTATAGAGGTGAACCATCCCAACAGGATACATTACTACATTACTACAGTATGTTCTATAGAGGTGAACCATCCCAACAGGATACATTACTACAGTATGTTCTATAGAGGTGAACCATCCCAACAGGATACATTACTACAGTATGTTCTATAGAGGTGAACCATCCCAACAGGATACATTACTACATTACTACAGTATGTTCTATAGAGGTGTACCATCCCAACAGGATACATTACTACATTACTACAGTATGTTCTATAGAGGTGTACCGTCCCAACAGGATACATTACTACAGTATGTTCTATAGAGGTGAACCATCCCAACAGGATACATTACTACATTACTACAGTATGTTCTATAGAGGTGAACCATCCCAACAGGATACATTACTACAGTATGTTCTATAGAGGTGAACCATCCCAACAGGATACATTACTACATTACTACAGTATGTTCTATAGAGGTGAACCATCCCAACAGGATACATTACTACAGTATGTTCTATAGAGGTGAACCATCCCAACAGGATACATTACTACAGTATGTTCTATAGAGGTGAACCATCCCAACAGGATACATTACTACATTACTACAGTATGTTCTATAGAGGTGAACCATCCCAACAGGATACATTACTACATTACTACAGTATGTTCTATAGAGGTGAACCATCCCAACAGGATACATTACTACAGTATGTTCTATAGAGGTGTACCATCCCAACAGGATACATTACTACATTACCACAGTATGTTCTATAGAGGTGAACCATCCCAACAGGATACATTACTACAGTATGTTCTATAGAGGTGAACCATCCCAACAGGATACATTACTACAGTATGTTCTATAGAGGTGAACCATCCCAACAGGATACATTACTACAGTATGGTCTATAGAGGTGAACCATCCCAACAGGATACATTACTACAGTATGTTCTATAGAGGTGAACCATCCCAACAGGATACATTACTACAGTATGTTCTATAGAGGTGAACCATCCCAACAGGATACATTACTACATTACTACAGTATGTTCTATAGAGGTGAACCATCCCAACAGGATACATTACTACAGTATGTTCTATAGAGGTGAACCATCCCAACAGGATACATTACTACAGTATGTTCTATAGAGGTGAACCATCCCAACAGGATACATTACTACATTACTACAGTATGTTCTATAGAGGTGAACCATCCCAACAGGATACATTACTACAGTATGTTCTATAGAGGTGAACCATCCCAACAGGATACATTACTACATTACTACAGTATGTTCTATAGAGGTGAACCATCCCAACAGGATACATTACTACAGTATGTTCTATAGAGGTGAACCATCCCAACAGGATACATTACTACAGTATGTTCTATAGAGGTGAACCATCCCAACAGGATACATTACTACAGTATGTTCTATAGAGGTGAACCATCCCAACAGGATACATTACTACAGTATGTTCTATAGAGGTGAACCATCCCAACAGGATACATTACTACAGTATGTTCTATAGAGGTGAACCATCCCAACAGGATACATTACTACAGTATGTTCTATAGAGGTGAACCATCCCAACAGGATACATTACTACATTACTACAGTATGTTCTATAGAGGTGAACCATCCCAACAGGATACATTACTACATTACTACAGTATGTTCTATAGAGGTGAACCATCCCAACAGGATACATTACTACAGTATGTTCTATAGAGGTGAACCATCCCAACAGGATACATTACTACAGTATGTTCTATAGAGGTGAACCATCCCAACAGGATACATTACTACATTACTACAGTATGTTCGATAGAGGTGAACCATCCCAACAGGATACATTACTACATTACTACAGTATGTTCTATAGAGGTGAACCAACCCAACAGGATACATTACTACATTACTACAGTATGTTCTATAGAGGTGAACCATCCAAACAGGATACATTACTACATTACTACAGTATGTTCTATAGAGATGAACCATCCCAACAGGATACATTACTACATTACTACAGTATGTTCTATAGAGGTGAACCATCCCAACAGGATACATTACTACATTACTACAGTATGTTCTATAGAGGTGAACCATCCCAACAGGATACATTACTACATTACTACAGTATGTTCTATAGAGGTGAACCATCCCAACAGGATACATTACTACATTACTACAGTATGTTCTATAGAGGTGAACCATCCCAACAGGATACATTACTACATTACTACAGTATGTTCTATAGAGGTGAACCATCCCAACAGGATACATTACTACATTACTACAGTATGTTCTATAGAGGTGAACCATCCCAACAGGATACATTACTACAGTATGTTCTATAGAGGTGAACCATCCCAACAGGATACATTACTACAGTATGTTCTATAGAGGTGAACCATCCCAACAGGATACATTACTACAGTATGTTCTATAGAGGTGAACCATCCCAACAGGATACATTACTACAGTATGTTCTATAGAGGTGAACCATCCCAACAGGATACATTACTACATTACTACAGTATGTTCTATAGAGGTGTACCATCCCAACAGGATACATTACTACATTACTACAGTATGTTCTATAGAGGTGAACCATCCCAACAGGATACATTACTACAGTATGTTCTATAGAGGTGAACCATCCCAACAGGATACATTACTACAGTATGTTCTATAGAGGTGAACCATCCCAACAGGATACATTACAACATTACTACAGTATGTTCTATAGAGGTGAACCATCCCAACAGGATACATTACTACAGTATGTTCTATAGAGGTGAACCATCCCAACAGGATACATTACTACATTACTACAGTATGTTCTATAGAGGTGAACCATCCCAACAGGATACATTACTACATTACTACAGTATGTTCTATAGAGGTGAACCATCCCAACAGGATACATTACTACATTACTACAGTATGTTCTATAGAGGTGAACCATCCCAACAGGATACATTACTACATTACTACAGTATGTTCTATAGAGGTGAACCATCCCAACAGGATACATTACTACATTACTACAGTATGTTCTATAGAGGTGAACCATCCCAACAGGATACATTACTACAGTATGTTCTATAGAGGTGAACCATCCCAACAGGATACATTACTACATTACTACAGTATGTTCTATAGAGGTGAACCATCCCAACAGGATACATTACTACAGTATGTTCTATAGAGGTGGACCATCCCAACAGGATACATTACTACATTACTACAGTATGTTCTATAGAGGTGAACCATCCCAACAGGATACATTACTACATTACTACAGTATGTTCTATAGAGGTGTACCATCCCAACAGGATACATTACTACAGTATGTTCTATAGAGGTGAACCATCCCAACAGGATACATTACTACAGTATGTTCTATAGAGGTGAACCATCCCAACAGGATACATTACTACAGTATGTTCTATAGAGGTGAACCATCCCAACAGGATACATTACTACATTACTACAGTATGTTCTATAGAGGTGAACCATCCCAACAGGATACATTACTACATTACTACAGTATGTTCTATAGAGGTGAACCATCCCAACAGGATACATTACTACAATATGTTCTATAGAGGTGAACCATCCCAACAGGATACATTACTACATTACTACAGTATGTTCTATAGAGGTGAACCATCCCAACAGGATACATTACTACAGTATGTTCTATAGAGGTGAACCATCCCAACAGGATACATTACTACATTACTACAGTATGTTCTATAGAGGTGAACCATCCCAACAGGATACATTACTACATTACTACAGTATGTTCTATAGAGGTGAACCATCCCAACAGGATACATTACTACATTACTACAGTATGTTCTAGAGGTGAACCATCCCAACAGGATACATTACTACATTACTACAGTATGTTCTATAGAGGTGAACCATCCCAACAGGATACATTACTACAGTATGTTCTATAGAGGTGAACCATCCCAACAGGATACATTACTACATTACTACAGTATGTTCTATAGAGGTGAACCATCCCAACAGGATACATTACTACATTACTACAGTACGTTCTATAGAGGTGAACCATCCCAACAGGATACATTACTACAGTATGTTCTATAGAGGTGAACAATCCCAACAGGATACATTACTACATTACTACAGTATGTTCTATAGAGGTGAACCATCCCAACAGGATACATTACTACATTACTACAGTATGTTCTATAGAGGTGAACCATCCCAACAGGATACATTACTACATTACTACAGTACGTTCTATAGAGGTGAACCATCCCAACAGGATACATTACTACAGTATGTTCTATAGAGGTGAACAATCCCAACAGGATACATTACTACATTACTACAGTATGTTCTATAGAGGTGAACCATCCCAACAGGATACATTACTACATTACTACAGTATGTTCTATAGAGGTGAACCATCCCAACAGGATACATTACTACATTACTACAGTATGTTCTATAGAGGTGAACCATCCCAACAGGATACATTACTACATTACTACAGTATGTTCTATAGAGGTGAACCATCCCAACAGGATACATTACTACAGTATGTTCTATAGAGGTGAACCATCCCAACAGGATACATTACTACAGTATGTTCTATAGAGGTGAACCATCCCAACAGGATACATTACTACAGTATGTTCTATAGAGGTGAACCATCCCAACAGGATACATTACTACATTACTACAGTATGTTCTATAGAGGTGGACCATCCCAACAGGATACATTACTACAGTATGTTCTATAGAGGTGAACCATCCCAACAGGATACATTACTACAGTATGTTCTATAGAGGTGAACCATCCCAACAGGATACATTACTACAGTATGTTCTATAGAGGTGAACCATCCCAACAGGATACATTACTACATTACTACAGTCTGTTCTATAGAGGTGAACCATCCCAACAGGATACATTACTACATTACTACAGTATGTTCTATAGAGGTGAACCATCCCAACAGGATACATTACTACAGTATGTTCTATAGAGGTGAACCATCCCAACAGGATACATTACTACAGTATGTTCTATAGAGGTGAACCATCCCAACAGGATACATTACTACATTACTACAGTATGTTCTATAGAGGTGAACCATCCCAACAGGATACATTACTACAGTATGTTCTATAGAGGTGAACCATCCCAACAGGATACATTACTACAGTATGTTCTATAGAGGTGAACCATCCCAACAGGATACATTACTACAGTATGTTCTATAGAGGTGAACCATCCCAACAGGATATATTACTACAGTATGTTCTATAGAGGTGAACCATCCCAACAGGATACATTACTACAGTATGTTCTATAGAGGTGAACCATCCCAACAGGATACATTACTACATTACTACAGTATGTTCTATAGAGGTGAACCATCCCAACAGGATACATTACTACATTACTACAGTATGTTCTATAGAGGTGAACCATCCCAACAGGATACATTACTACAGTATGTTCTATAGAGGTGAACCATCCCAACAGGATACATTACTACAGTATGTTCTATAGAGGTGAACCATCCCAACAGGATACATTACTACAGTATGTTCTATAGAGGTGAACCATCCCAACAGGATACATTACTACATTACTACAGTATGTTCTATAGAGGTGAACCATCCCAACAGGATACATTACTACATTACTACAGTATGTTCTATAGAGGTGAACCATCCCAACAGGATACATTACTACAGTATGTTCTATAGAGGTGAACCATCCCAACAGGATACATTACTACATTACTACAGTATGTTCTATAGAGGTGAACCATCCCAACAGGATACATTACTACAGTATGTTCTATAGAGGTGAACCATCCCAACAGGATACATTACTACAGTATGTTCTATAGAGGTGAACCATCCCAACAGGATACATTACTACATTACTACAGTATGTTCTATAGAGGTGAACCATCCCAACAGGATACATTACTACATTACTACAGTATGTTCTATAGAGGTGAACCATCCCAACAGGATACATTACTACAGTATGTTCTATAGAGGTGAACCATCCCAACAGGATACATTACTACATTACTACAGTATGTTCTATAGAGGTGAACCATCCCAACAGGATACATTACTACAGTATGTTCTATAGAGGTGAACCATCCCAACAGGATACATTACTACATTACTACAGTATGTTCTATAGAGGTGAACCATCCCAACAGGATACATTACTACATTACTACAGTATGTTCTATAGAGGTGAACCATCCCAACAGGATACATTACTACATTACTACAGTATGTTCTATAGAGGTGAACCATCCCAACAGGATACATTACTACATTACTACAGTATGTTCTATAGAGGTGAACCATCCCAACAGGATACATTACTACATTACTACAGTATGTTCTATAGAGGTGAACCATCCCAACAGGATACATTACTACATTACTACAGTATGTTCTATAGAGGTGAACCATCCCAACAGGATACATTACTACATTACTACAGTATGTTCTATAGAGGTGAACCATCCCAACAGGATACATTACTACAGTATGTTCTATAGAGGTGAACCATCCCAACAGGATACATTACTACATTACTACAGTATGTTCTATAGAGGTGAACCATCCCAACAGGATACATTACTACAGTATGTTCTATAGAGGTGAACCATCCCAACAGGATACATTACTACAGTATGTTCTATAGAGGTGAACCATCCCAACAGGATACATTACTACAGTATGTTCTATAGAGGTGAACCATCCCAACAGGATACATTACTACATTACTACAGTATGTTCTATAGAGGTGAACCATCCCAACAGGATACATTACTACATTACTACAGTATGTTCTATAGAGGTGAACCATCCCAACAGGATACATTACTACAGTATGTTCTATAGAGGTGAACCATCCCAACAGGATACA
This sequence comes from Salvelinus fontinalis, assembly GCF_029448725.1. Taxonomy (NCBI): domain Eukaryota; kingdom Metazoa; phylum Chordata; class Actinopteri; order Salmoniformes; family Salmonidae; genus Salvelinus; species Salvelinus fontinalis. Next base: position 61,955,626 of record NC_074682.1, on the reverse strand, counting down.
TTACTACATTACTACAGTATGTTCTATAGAGGTGAACCATCCCAACAGGATACATTACTACATTACTACAGTATGTTCTATAGAGGTGAACCATCCCAACAGGATACATTACTACAGTATGTTCTATAGAGGTGAACCATCCCAACAGGATACATTACTACATTACTACAGTATGTTCTATAGAGGTGAACCATCCCAACAGGATACATTACTACATTACTACAGTATGTTCTATAGAGGTGAACCATCCCAACAGGATACATTACTACATTACTACAGTATGTTCTATAGAGGTGAACCATCCCAACAGGATACATTACTACAGTATGTTCTATAGAGGTGAACCATCCCAACAGGATACATTACTACATTACTACAGTATGTTCTATAGAGGTGAACCATCCCAACAGGATACATTACAACATTACTACAGTATGTTCTATAGAGGTGAACCATCCCAACAGGATACATTACTACAGTATGTTCTATAGAGGTGAACCATCCCAACAGGATACATTACAACATTACTACAGTATGTTCTATAGAGGTGAACCATCCCAACAGGATACATTACTACAGTATGTTCTATAGAGGTGAACCATCCCAACAGGATACATTACTACAGTATGTTCTATAGAGGTGAACCATCCCAACAGGATACATTACTACATTACTACAGTATGTTCTATAGAGGTGAACCATCCCAACAGGATACATTACTACAGTATGTTCTATAGAGGTGAACCATCCCAACAGGATACATTACTACAGTATGTTCTATAGAGGTGAACCATCCCAACAGGATACATTACTACAGTATGTTCTATAGAGGTGAACCATCCCAACAGGATTCATTACTACATTACTACAGTATGTTCTATAGAGGTGAACCATCCCAGCAGGATACATTACTACATTACTACAGTATGTTCTATAGAGGTGAACCATCCCAACAGGATACATTACTACAGTATGTTCTATAGAGGTGAACCATCCCAACAGGATACATTACTACTTTACTACAGTGTGTTCTATAGAGGTGAACCATCCCAACAGGATACAGTACTACAGTATGTTCTATAGAGGTGAACCATCCCAACAGGATACATTACTACATTACTACAGTATGTTCTATAGAGGTGAACCATCCCAACAGGATACATTACTACAGTATGTTCTATAGAGGTGAACCATCCCAACAGGATACATTACTACAGTATGTTCTATAGAGGTGGACCATCCCAACAGGATACATTACTACAGTATGTTCTATAGAGGTGAACCATCCCAACAGGATTCATTACTACATTACTACAGTATGTTCTATAGAGGTGAACCATCCCAGCAGGATACATTACTACATTACTACAGTATGTTCTATAGAGGTGAACCATCCCAACAGGATACATTACTACAGTATGTTCTATAGAGGTGAACCATCCCAACAGGATACATTACTACTTTACTACAGTGTGTTCTATAGAGGTGAACCATCCCAACAGGATACAGTACTACAGTATGTTCTATAGAGGTGAACCATCCCAACAGGATACATTACTACATTACTACAGTATGTTCTATAGAGGTGAACCATCCCAACAGGATACATTACTACATTACTACAGTATGTTCTATAGAGGTGAACCATCCCAACAGGATACATTACTACATTACTACAGTATGTTCTATAGAGGTGAACCATCCCAACAGGATACATTACTACAGTATGTTCTATAGAGGTGAACCATCCCAACAGGATACATTACTACATTACTACAGTATGTTCTATAGAGGTGAACCATCCCAACAGGATACATTACTACATTACTACAGTATGGTCTATAGAGGTGAACCATCCCAACAGGATACATTACTACAGTATGTTCTATAGAGGTGAACCATCCCAACAGGATACATTACTACATTACTACAGTATGTTCTATAGAGGTGAACCATCCCAACAGGATACATTACTACAGTATGTTCTATAGAGGTGGACCATCCCAACAGGATACATTACTACATTACTACAGTATGTTCTATAGAGGTGAACCATCCCAACAGGATACATTACTACAGTATGTTCTATAGAGGTGAACCATCCCAACAGGATACATTACTACATTACTACAGTATGTTCTATAGAGGTGAACCATCCCAACAGGATACATTACTACAGTATGTTCTATAGAGGTGAACCATCCCAACAGGATACATTACTACATTACTACAGTATGTTCTATAGAGGTGAACCATCCCAACAGGATACATTACTACAGTATGTTCTATAGAGGTGAACCATCCCAACAGGATACATTACTACAGTATGTTCTATAGAGGTGAACCATCCCAACAGGATACATTACTACAGTATGTTCTATAGAGGTGAACCATCCCAACAGGATACATTACTACAGTATGTTCTATAGAGGTGAACCATCCCAACAGGATACATTACTACATTACTACAGTATGTTCTATAGAGGTGAACCATCCCAACAGGATACATTACTACAGTATGTTCTATAGAGGTGTACCATCCCAACAGGATACATTACTACAGTATGTTCTATAGAGGTGAACCATCCCAACAGGATACATTACTACAGTATGTTCTATAGAGGTGAACCATCCCAACAGGATACATTACTACATTACTACAGTATGTTCTATAGAGGTGAACCATCCCAACAGGATACATTACTACAGTATGTTCTATAGAGGTGAACCATCCCAACAGGATACATTACTACATTACTACAGTATGTTCTATAGAGGTGAACCATCCCAACAGGATACATTACTACATTACTACAGTATGTTCTATAGAGGTGAACCATCCCAACAGGATACATTACTACAGTATGTTCTATAGAGGTGAACCATCCCAACAGGATACATTACTACATTACTACAGTATGTTCTATAGAGGTGAACCATCCCAACAGGATACATTACTACAGTATGTTCTATAGAGGTGAACCATCCCAACAGGATACATTACTACAGTATGTTCTATAGAGGTGAACCATCCCAACAGGATACATTACTACAGTATGTTCTATAGAGGTGAACCATCCCAACAGGATACATTACTACAGTATGTTCTATAGAGGTGTACCATCCCAACAGGATACATTACTACAGTATGTTCTATAGAGGTGAACCATCCCAACAGGATACATTACTACATTACTACAGTATGTTCTATAGAGGTGAACCATCCCAACAGGATACATTACTACAGTATGTTCTATAGAGGTGAACCATCCCAACAGGATACATTACTACAGTATGTTCTATAGAGGTGAACCATCCCAACAGGATACATTACTACAGTATGTTCTATAGAGGTGAACCATCCCAACAGGATACATTACTACATTACTACAGTATGTTCTATAGAGGTGTACCATCCCAACAGGATACATTACTACATTACTACAGTATGTTCTATAGAGGTGTACCGTCCCAACAGGATACATTACTACAGTATGTTCTATAGAGGTGAACCATCCCAACAGGATACATTACTACATTACTACAGTATGTTCTATAGAGGTGAACCATCCCAACAGGATACATTACTACAGTATGTTCTATAGAGGTGAACCATCCCAACAGGATACATTACTACATTACTACAGTATGTTCTATAGAGGTGAACCATCCCAACAGGATACATTACTACATTACTACAGTATGTTCTATAGAGGTGAACCATCCCAACAGGATACATTACTACATTACTACAGTATGTTCTATAGAGGTGAACCATCCCAACAGGATACATTACTACATTACTACAGTATGTTCTATAGAGGTGTACCATCCCAACAGGATACATTACTACAGTATGTTCTATAGAGGTGTACCATCCCAACAGGATACATTACTACATTACCACAGTATGTTCTATAGAGGTGAACCATCCCAACAGGATACATTACTACAGTATGTTCTATAGAGGTGAACCATCCCAACAGGATACATTACTACAGTATGTTCTATAGAGGTGAACCATCCCAACAGGATACATTACTACAGTATGTTCTATAGAGGTGAACCATCCCAACAGGATACATTACTACATTACTACAGTATGTTCTATAGAGGTGAACCATCCCAACAGGATACATTACTACAGTATGTTCTATAGAGGTGAACCATCCCAACAGGATACATTACTACAGTATGTTCTATAGAGGTGAACCATCCCAACAGGATACATTACTACATTACTACAGTATGTTCTATAGAGGTGAACCATCCCAACAGGATACATTACTACAGTATGTTCTATAGAGGTGAACCATCCCAACAGGATACATTACTACATTACTACAGTATGTTCTATAGAGGTGAACCATCCCAACAGGATACATTACTACATTACTACAGTATGTTCTATAGAGGTGAACCATCCCAACAGGATACATTACTACAGTATGTTCTATAGAGGTGAACCATCCCAACAGGATACATTACTACATTACTACAGTATGTTCTATAGAGGTGAACCATCCCAACAGGATACATTACTACATTACTACAGTATGTTCTATAGAGGTGAACCATCCCAACAGGATACATTACTACAGTATGTTCTATAGAGGTGAACCATCCCAACAGGATACATTACTACAGTATGTTCTATAGAGGTGAACCATCCCAACAGGATACATTACTACATTACTACAGTATGTTCTATAGAGGTGAACCATCCCAACAGGATACATTACTACATTACTACAGTATGTTCTATAGAGGTGAACCATCCCAACAGGATTCATTACTACAGTATGTTCTATAGAGGTGAACCATCCCAACAGGATACATTACTACATTACTACAGTATGTTCTATAGAGGTGAACCATCCCAACAGGATACATTACTACAGTATGTTCTATAGAGGTGAACCATCCCAACAGGATACATTACTACAGTATGTTCTATAGAGGTGAACCATCCCAACAGGATACATTACTACAGTATGTTCTATAGAGGTGAACCATCCCAACAGGATACATTACTACAGTATGTTCTATAGAGGTGAACCATCCCAACAGGATACATTACTACATTACTACAGTATGTTCTATAGAGGTGAACCATCCCAACAGGATACATTACTACAGTATGTTCTATAGAGGTGAACCATCCCAACAGGATACATTACTACATTACTACAGTATGTTCTATAGAGGTGAACCATCCCAACAGGATACATTACTACAGTATGTTCTATAGAGGTGAACCATCCCAACAGGATACATTACTACATTACTACAGTATGTTCTATAGAGGTGTACCATCCCAACAGGATACATTACTACATTACTACAGTATGTTCTATAGAGGTGAACCATCCCAACAGGATACATTACTAGAGGATGTTCTATAGAGGTGGACCATCCCAACAGGATACATTACTACATTACTACAGTATGTTCTATAGAGGTGAACCATCCCAACAGGATACATTACTACAGTATGTTCTATAGAGGTGAACCATCCCAACAGGATACATTACTACATTACTACAGTATGTTCTATAGAGGTGAACCATCCCAACAGGATACATTACTACAGTATGTTCTATAGAGGTGAACCATCCCAACAGGATACATTACTACATTACTACAGTATGTTCTATAGAGGTGAACCATCCCAACAGGATACATTACTACAGTATGTTCTATAGAGGTGAACCATCCCAACAGGATACATTACTACAGTATGTTCTATAGAGGTGAACCATCCCAACAGGATACATTACTACAGTATGTTCTATAGAGGTGAACCATCCCAACAGGATACATTACTACATTACTACAGTATGTTCTATAGAGGTGAACCATCCCAACAGGATACAGTACTACATTACTACAGTATGTTCTATAGAGGTGAACCATCCCAACAGGATACATTACTACATTACTACAGTATGTTCTATAGAGGTGTACCATCCCAACAGGATACATTACTACATTACTACAGTATGTTCTATAGAGGTGAACCATCCCAACAGGATACATTACTACATTACTACAGTATGTTCTATAGAGGTGAACCATCCCAACAGGATACATTACTACATTACTACAGTATGTTCTATAGAGGTGAACCATCCCAACAGGATACATTACTACAGTATGTTCTATAGAGGTGAACCATCCCAACAGGATTCATTACTACATTACTACAGTATGTTCTATAGAGGTGAACCATCCCAGCAGGATACATTACTACATTACTACAGTATGTTCTATAGAGGTGAACCATCCCAACAGTATACATTACTACAGTATGTTCTATAGAGGTGAACCATCCCAACAGGATACATTACTACTTTACTACAGTATGTTCTATAGAGGTGAACCATCCCAACAGGATACATTACTACATTACTACAGTATGTTCTATAGAGGTGTACCATCCCAACAGGATACATTACTACATTACTACAGTATGTTCTATAGAGGTGAACCATCCCAACAGGATACATTACTACAGTATGTTCTATAGAGGTGAACCATCCCAACAGGATACATTACTACATTACTACAGAATGTTCTATAGAGGTGAACCATCCCAACAGGATACATTACTACATTACTACAGTATGTTCTATAGAGGTGAACCATCCCAACAGGATACATTACTACAGTATGTTCTATAGAGGTGAACCATCCCAACAGGATACATTACTACAGTATGTTCTATAGAGGTGAACCATCCCAACAGGATACATTACTACATTACTACAGTATGTTCTATAGAGGTGAACCATCCCAACAGGATACATTACTACAGTATGTTCTATAGAGGTGAACCATCCCAACAGGATACATTACTACAGTATGTTCTATAGAGGTGAACCATCCCAACAGGATACATTACTACATTACTACAGTATGTTCTATAGAGGTGAACCATCCCAACAGGATACATTACTACATTACTACAGTATGTTCTATAGAGGTGAACCATCCCAACAGGATACATTACTACATTACTACAGTATGTTCTATAGAGGTGAACCATCCCAACAGGATACATTACTACATTACTACAGTATGTTCTATAGAGGTGAACCATCCCAACAGGATACATTACTACAGTATGTTCTATAGAGGTGAACCATCCCAACAGGATACATTACTACATTACTACAGTATGTTCTATAGAGGTGAACCATCCCAACAGGATACATTACTACAGTATGTTCTATAGAGGTGAACCATCCCAACAGGATACATTACTACATTACTACAGTATGTTCTATAGAGGTGTACCATCCCAACAGGATACATTACTACAGTATGTTCTATAGAGGTGAACCATCCCAACAGGATACATTACTACATTACTACAGTATGTTCTATAGAGGTGGACCATCCCAACAGGATACATTACTACATTACTACAGTATGTTCTATAGAGGTGAACCATCCCAACAGGATACATTACTACATTACTACAGTATGTTCTATAGAGGTGAACCATCCCAACAGGATACATTACTACAGTATGTTCTATAGAGGTGAACCATCCCAACAGGATACATTACTACAGTATGTTCTATAGAGGTGAACCATCCCAACAGGATACATTACTACAGTATGTTCTATAGAGGTGAACCATCCCAACAGGATACATTACTACAGTATGTTCTATAGAGGTGAACCATCCCAACAGGATACATTACTACAGTATGTTCTATAGAGGTGAACCATCCCAACAGGATACATTACTACAGTATGTTCTATAGAGGTGAACCATCCCAACAGGATACATTACTACAGTATGTTCTATAGAGGTGAACCATCCCAACAGGATACATTACTACATTACTACAGTATGTTCTATAGAGGTGAACCATCCCAACAGGATACATTACTACAGTATGTTCTATAGAGGTGAACCATCCCAACAGGATACATTACTACATTACTACAGTATGTTCTATAGAGGTGAACCATCCCAACAGGATACATTACTACAGTATGTTCTATAGAGGTGAACCATCCCAACAGGATACATTACTACATTACTACAGTATGTTCTATAGAGGTGAACCATCCCAACAGGATACATTACTACAGTATGTTCTATAGAGGTGAACCATCCCAACAGGATACAGTACTACATTACTACAGTATGTTCTATAGAGGTGAACCATCCCAACAGGATACATTACTACATTACTACAGTATGTTCTATAGAGGTGAACCATCCCAACAGGATACATTACAACATTACTACAGTATGTTCTATAGAGGTGTACCATCCCAACAGGATACATTACTACAGTATGTTCTATAGAGGTGAACCATCCCAACAGGATACATTACTACAGTATGTTCTATAGAGGTGAACCATCCCAAAAGGATACATTACTACATTACTACAGTATGTTCTATAGAGGTGAACCATCCCAACAGGATACATTACTACATTACTACAGTATGTTCTATAGAGGTGAACCATCCCAACAGGATACATTACTACAGTATGTTCTATAGAGGTGAACCATCCCAACAGGATACATTACTACAGTATGTTCTATAGAGGTGAACCATCCCAACAGGATACATTACTACAGTATGTTCTATAGAGGTGAACCATCCCAACAGGATACATTACTACAGTATGTTCTATAGAGGTGAACCATCCCAACAGGATACATTACTACAGTATGTTCTATAGAGGTGAACCATCCCAACAGGATACATTACTACAGTATGTTCTATAGAGGTGAACCATCCCAACAGGATACATTACTACATTACTACAGTATGTTCTATAGAGGTGAACCATCCCAACAGGATACATTACTACAGTATGTTCTATAGAGGTGAACCATCCCAACAGGATACATTACTACAGTATGTTCTATAGAGGTGAACCATCCCAACAGGATACATTACTACATTACTACAGTATGTTCTATAGAGGTGAACCATCCCAACAGGATACATTACTACAGTATGTTCTATAGAGGTGAACCATCCCAACAGGATACATTACTACAGTATGTTCTATAGAGGTGAACCATCCCAACAGGATACATTACTACATTACTACAGTATGTTCTATAGAGGTGAACCATCCCAACAGGATACATTACTACATTACTACAGTATGTTCTATAGAGGTGAACCATCCCAACAGGATACATTACTACAGTATGTTCTATAGAGGTGAACCATCCCAACAGGATACATTACTACAGTATGTTCTATAGAGGTGAACCATCCCAACAGGATACATTACTACATTACTACAGTATGTTCTATAGAGGTGAACCATCCCAACAGGATACATTACTACATTACTACAGTATGTTCTATAGAGGTGAACCATCCCAACAGGATACATTACTACAGTATGTTCTATAGAGGTGAACCATCCCAACAGGATACATTACTACAGTATGTTCTATAGAGGTGAACCATCCCAACAGGATACATTACTACATTACTACAGTATGTTCTATAGAGGTGAACCATCCCAACAGGATACATTACTACAGTATGTTCTATAGAGGTGAACCATCCCAACAGGATACATTACTACAGTATGTTCTATAGAGGTGAACCATCCCAACAGGATACATTACTACAGTATGTTCTATAGAGGTGAACCATCCCAACAGGATACATTACTACATTACTACAGTATGTTCTATAGAGGTGAACCATCCCAACAGGATACATTACTACAGTATGTTCTATAGAGGTGAACCATCCCAACAGGATACATTACTACAGTATGTTCTATAGAGGTGAACCATCCCAACAGGATACATTACTACATTACTACAGTATGTTCTATAGAGGTGAACCATCCCAACAGGATACATTACTACATTACTACAGTATGTTCTATAGAGGTGAACCATCCCAACAGGATACATTACTACAGTATGTTCTATAGAGGTGAACCATCCCAACAGGATACATTACTACAGTATGTTCTATAGAGGTGAACCATCCCAACAGGATACATTACTACAGTATGTTCTATAGAGGTGAACCATCCCAACAGGATACATTACTACAGTATGTTCTATAGAGGTGAACCATCCCAACAGGATACATTACTACAGTATGTTCTATAGAGGTGAACCATCCCAACAGGATACATTACTACAGTATGTTCTATAGAGGTGAACCATCCCAACAGGATACATTACTACATTACTACAGTATGTTCTATAGAGGTGAACCATCCCAACAGGATACATTACTACATTACTACAGTATGTTCTATAGAGGTGAACCATCCCAACAGGATACATTACTACAGTATGTTCTATAGAGGTGAACCATCCCAACAGGATACATTACTACAGTATGTTCTATAGAGGTGAACCATCCCAACAGGATACATTACTACATTACTACAGTATGTTCTATAGAGGTGAACCATCCCAACAGGATACATTACTACAGTATGTTCTATAGAGGTGAACCATCCCAACAGGATACATTACTACATTACTACAGTATGTTCTATAGAGGTGAACCATCCCAACAGGATACATTACTACAGTATGTTCTATAGAGGTGAACCATCCCAACAGGATACATTACTACATTACTACAGTATGTTCTATAGAGGTGAACCATCCCAACAGGATACATTACTACAGTATGTTCTATAGAGGTGAACCATCCCAACAGGATACATTACTACAGTATGTTCTATAGAGGTGAACCATCCCAACAGGATACATTACTACAGTATGTTCTATAGAGGTGAACCATCCCAACAGGATACATTACTACAGTATGTTCTATAGAGGTGAACCATCCCAACAGGATACATTACTACATTACTACAGTATGTTCTATAGAGGTGAACCATCCCAACAGGATACATTACTACAGTATGTTCTATAGAGGTGAACCATCCCAACAGGATACATTACTACATTACTACAGTATGTTCTATAGAGGTGAACCATCCCAACAGGATACATTACTACAGTATGTTCTATAGAGGTGAACCATCCCAACAGGATACATTACTACATTACTACAGTATGTTCTATAGAGGTGAACCATCCCAACAGGATACATTACTACATTACTACAGTATGTTCTATAGAGGTGAACCATCCCAACAGGATACATTACTACAGTATGTTCTATAGAGGTGAACCATCCCAACAGGATACATTACTACAGTATGTTCTATAGAGGTGAACCATCCCAACAGGATACATTACTACAGTATGTTCTATAGAGGTGAACCATCCCAACAGGATACATTACTACATTACTACAGTATGTTCTATAGAGGTGAACCATCCCAACAGGATACATTACTACATTACTACAGTATGTTCTATAGAGGTGAACCATCCCAACAGGATACATTACTACAGTATGTTCTATAGAGGTGAACCATCCCAACAGGATACATTACTACATTACCACAGTATGTTCTATAGAGGTGTACCATCCCAACAGGATACATTACTACATTACTACAGTATGTTCTATAGAGGTGAACCATCCCAACAGGATACATTACTACATTACTACAGTATGTTCTATAGAGGTGAACCATCCCAACAGGATACATTACTACAGTATGTTCTATAGAGGTGAACCATCCCAACAGGATACATTACTACATTACTACAGTATGTTCTATAGAGGTGAACCATCCCAACAGGATACATTACTACATTACTACAGTATGTTCTATAGAGGTGTACCATCCCAACAGGATACATTACTACATTACTACAGTATGTTCTAGAGGTGAACCATCCCAACAGGATACATTACTACATTACTACAGTATGTTCTATAGAGGTGAACCATCCCAACAGGATACATTACTACATTACTACAGTATGTTCTATAGAGGTGAACCATCCCAACAGGATACATTACTACAGTATGTTCTATAGAGGTGAACCATCCCAACAGGATACATTACTACATTACTACAGTATGTTCTATAGAGGTGTACCATCCCAACAGGATACATTACTACATTACTACAGTATGTTCTATAGAGGTGAACCATCCCAACAGGATACATTACTACATTACTACAGTATGTTCTATAGAGGTGAACCATCCCAACAGGATACATTACTACAGTATGTTCTATAGAGGTGAACCATCCCAACAGGATACATTACTACAGTATGTTCTATAGAGGTGAACCATCCCAACAGGATACATTACTACAGTATGTTCTATAGAGGTGAACCATCCCAACAGGATACATTACTACAGTATGTTCTATAGAGGTGAACCATCCCAACAGGATACATTACTACAGTATGTTCTATAGAGGTGAACCATCCCAACAGGATACATTACTACATTACTACAGTATGTTCTATAGAGGTGAACCATCCCAACAGGATACATTACTACATTACTACAGTATGTTCTATAGAGGTGAACCATCCCAACAGGATACATTACTACAGTATGTTCTATAGAGGTGAACCATCCCAACAGGATACATTACTACAGTATGTTCTATAGAGGTGAACCATCCCAACAGGATACATTACTACAGTATGTTCTATAGAGGTGAACCATCCCAACAGGATACATTACTACAGTATGTTCTATAGAGGTGAACCATCCCAACAGGATACATTACTACATTACTACAGTATGTTCTATAGAGGTGAACCATCCCAACAGGATACATTACTACATTACTACAGTGTGTTCTATAGAGGTGAACCATCACAACAGGATACATTACTACAGTATGTTCTATAGAGGTGAACCATCCCAACAGGATACATTACTACAGTATGTTCTATAGAGGTGAACCATCCCAACAGGATACATTACTACAGTGTGTTCTATAGAGGTGAACCATCCCAACAGGATACATTACTACAGTATGTTCTATAGAGGTGGACCATCCCAACAGGATACATTACTACAGTATGTTCTATAGAGGTGTACCATCCCAACAGGATACATTACTACATTACTACAGTATGTTCTATAGAGGTGAACCATCCCAACAGGATACATTACTACATTACTACAGTATGTTCTATAGAGGTGAACCATCCCAACAGGATACATTACTACATTACTACAGTATGTTCTATAGAAGTGAACCATCCCAACAGGATACATTACTACATTACTACAGTATGTTCTATAGAGGTGAACCATCCCAACAGGATACATTACTACAGTATGTTCTATAGAGGTGAACCATCCCAACAGGATATATTACTACATTACTACAGTATGTTCTATAGAGGTGAACCATCCCAACAGGATACATTACTACATTACTACAGTATGTTCTATAGAGGTGAACCATCCCAACAGGATACATTACTACAGTATGTTCTATAGAGGTGAACCATCCCAACAGGATACATTACTACAGTATGTTCTATAGAGGTGAACCATCCCAACAGGATACATTACTACAGTATGTTCTATAGAGGTGAACCATCCCAACAGGATACATTACTACAGTATGTTCTATAGAGGTGAACCATCCCAACAGGATACATTACTACAGTATGTTCTATAGAGGTGAACCATCCCAACAGGATACATTACTACAGTATGTTCTATAGAGGTGAACCATCCCAACAGGATACATTACTACATTACTACAGTATGTTCTATAGAGGTGAACCATCCCAACAGGATACATTACTACATTACTACAGTATGTTCTATAGAGGTGTACCATCCCAACAGGATACATTACTACAGTATGTTCTATAGAGGTGAACCATCCCAACAGGATACATTACTACAGTATGTTCTATAGAGGTGAACCATCCCAACAGGATACATTACTACAGTATGTTCTATAGAGGTGAACCATCCCAACAGGATACATTACTACAGTATGTTCTATAGAGGTGAACCATCCCAACAGGATACATTACTACATTACTACAGTATGTTCTATAGAGGTGAACCATCCCAACAGGATACATTACTACATTACTACAGTATGTTCTATAGAGGTGAACCATCCCAACAGGATACATTACTACATTACTACAGTATGTTCTATAGAGGTGAACCATCCCAACAGGATACATTACTAACAGTATGTTCTATAGAGGTGAACCATCCCAACAGGATACATTACTACATTACTACAGTATGTTCTATAGAGGTGAACCATCCCAACAGGATACATTACTACATTACTACAGTATGTTCTATAGAGGTGAACCATCCCAACAGGATACATTACTACATTACTACAGTATGTTCTATAGAGGTGAACCATCCCAACAGGATACATTACTACATTACTACAGTATGTTCTATAGAGGTGAACCATCCCAACAGGATACATTACTACAGTATGTTCTATAGAGGTGAACCATCCCAACAGGATACATTACTACATTACTACAGTATGTTCTATAGAGGTGAACCATCCCAACAGGATACATTACTACATTACTACAGTATGTTCTATAGAGGTGAACCATCCCAACAGGATACATTACTACAGTATGTTCTATAGAGGTGAACCATCCCAACAGGATACATTACTACATTACTACAGTATGTTCTATAGAGGTGAACCATCCCAACAGGATACATTACTACAGTATGTTCTATAGAGGTGAACCATCCCAACAGGATACATTACTACAGTATGTTCTATAGAGGTGAACCATCCCAACAGGATACATTACTACAGTATGTTCTATAGAGGTGAACCATCCCAACAGGATACATTACTACATTACTACAGTATGTTCTATAGAGGTGAACCATCCCAACAGGATACATTACTACAGTATGTTCTATAGAGGTGAACCATCCCAACAGGATACATTACTACATTACTACAGTATGTTCTATAGAGGTGAACCATCCCAACAGGATACATTACTACATTACTACAGTATGTTCTATAGAGGTGAACCATCCCAACAGGATACATTACTACAGTATGTTCTATAGAGGTGAACCATCCCAACAGGATACATTACTACATTACTACAGTATGTTCTATAGAGGTGAACCATCCCAACAGGATACATTACTACATTACTACAGTATGTTCTATAGAGGTGTACCATCCCAACAGGATACATTACTACAGTATGTTCTATAGAGGTGAACCATCCCAACAGGATACATTACTACATTACTACAGTATGTTCTATAGAGGTGAACCATCCCAACAGGATACATTACTACATTACTACAGTATGTTCTATAGAGGTGAACCATCCCAACAGGATACATTACTACAGTATGTTCTATAGAGGTGAACCATCCCAACAGGATACATTACTACATTACTACAGTATGTTCTATAGAGGTGAACCATCCCAACAGGATACATTACTACATTACTACAGTATGTTCTATAGAGGTGAACCATCCCAACAGGATACATTACTACAGTATGTTCTATAGAGGTGAACCATCCCAACAGGATACATTACTACATTACTACAGTATGTTCTATAGAGGTGAACCATCCCAACAGGATACATTACTACAGTATGTTCTATAGAGGTGAACCATCCCAACAGGATACATTACTACATTACTACAGTATGTTCTATAGAGGTGAACCATCCCAACAGGATACATTACTACAGTATGTTCTATAGAGGTGAACCATCCCAACAGGATACATTACTACAGTATGTTCTATAGAGGTGAACCATCCCAACAGGATACATTACTACATTACTACAGTATGTTCTATAGAGGTGAACCATCCCAACAGGATACATTACTACAGTATGTTCTATAGAGGTGAACCATCCCAACAGGATACATTACTACAGTATGTTCTATAGAGGTGAACCATCCCAACAGGATACATTACTACAGTATGTTCTATAGAGGTGAACCATCCCAACAGGATACATTACTACATTACTACAGTATGTTCTATAGAGGTGAACCATCCCAACAGGATACATTACTACAGTATGTTCTATAGAGGTGAACCATCCCAACAGGATACATTACTACAGTATGTTCTATAGAGGTGAACCATCCCAACAGGATACATTACTACATTACTACAGTATGTTCTATAGAGGTGAACCATCCCAACAGGATACATTACTACAGTATGTTCTATAGAGGTGAACCATCCCAACAGGATACATTACTACATTACTACAGTATGTTCTATAGAGGTGAACCATCCCAACAGGATACATTACTACATTACTACAGTATGTTCTATAGAGGTGAACCATCCCAACAGGATACATTACTACATTACTACAGTATGTTCTATAGAGGTGAACCATCCCAACAGGATACATTACTACAGTATGTTCTATAGAGGTGAACCATCCCAACAGGATACATTACTACAGTATGTTCTATAGAGGTGAACCATCCCAACAGGATACATTACTACAGTATGTTCTATAGAGGTGAACCATCCCAACAGGATACATTACTACAGTATGTTCTATAGAGGTGAACCATCCCAACAGGATACATTACTACAGTATGTTCTATAGAGGTGAACCATCCCAACAGGATACATTACTACATTACTACAGTATGTTCTATAGAGGTGAACCATCCCAACAGGATACATTACTACATTACTACAGTATGTTCTATAGAGGTGAACCATCCCAACAGGATACATTACTACAGTATGTTCTATAGAGGTGAACCATCCCAACAGGATACATTACTACATTACTACAGTATGTTCTATAGAGGTGAACCATCCCAACAGGATACATTACTACAGTATGTTCTATAGAGGTGAACCATCCCAACAGGATACATTACTACAGTATGTTCTATAGAGGTGAACCATCCCAACAGGATACATTACTACATTACTACAGTATGTTCTATAGAGGTGAACCATCCCAACAGGATACATTACTACAGTATGTTCTATAGAGGTGAACCATCCCAACAGGATACATTACTACAGTATGTTCTATAGAGGTGAACCATCCCAACAGGATACATTACTACAGTATGTTCTATAGAGGTGAACCATCCCAACAGGATACATTACTACATTACTACAGTATGTTCTATAGAGGTGAACCATCCCAACAGGATACATTACTACAGTATGTTCTATAGAGGTGAACCATCCCAACAGGATACATTACTACATTACTACAGTATGTTCTATAGAGGTGAACCATCCCAACAGGATACATTACTACAGTATGTTCTATAGAGGTGAACCATCCCAACAGGATACATTACTACAGTATGTTCTATAGAGGTGAACCATCCCAACAGGATACATTACTACATTACTACAGTATGTTCTATAGAGGTGAACCATCCCAACAGGATACATTACTACATTACTACAGTATGTTCTATAGAGGTGAACCATCCCAACAGGATACATTACTACATTACTACAGTATGTTCTATAGAGGTGAACCATCCCAACAGGATACATTACTACATTACTACAGTATGTTCTATAGAGGTGAACCATCCCAACAGGATACATTACTACATTACTACAGTATGTTCTATAGAGGTGAACCATCCCAACAGGATACATTACTACATTACCACAGTATGTTCTATAGAGGTGAACCATCCCAACAGGATACATTACTACATTACTACAGTATGTTCTATAGAGGTGAACCATCCCAACAGGATACATTACTACAGTATGTTCTATAGAGGTGAACCATCCCAACAGGATACATTACTACATTACTACAGTATGTTCTATAGAGGTGAACCATCCCAACAGGATACATTACTACAGTATGTTCTATAGAGGTGAACCATCCCAACAGGATACATTACTACATTACTACAGTATGTTCTATAGAGGTGTACCATCCCAACAGGATACATTACTACATTACTACAGTATGTTCTATAGAGGTGAACCATCCCAACAGGATACATTACTAGAGTATGTTCTATAGAGGTGGACCATCCCAACAGGATACATTACTACATTACTACAGTATGTTCTATAGAGGTGAACCATCCCAACAGGATACATTACTACAGTATGTTCTATAGAGGTGAACCATCCCAACAGGATACATTACTACATTACTACAGTATGTTCTATAGAGGTGAACCATCCCAACAGGATACATTACTACATTACTACAGTATGTTCTATAGAGGTGAACCATCCCAACAGGATACATTACTACAGTATGTTCTATAGAGGTGAACCATCCCAACAGGATACATTACTACATTACTACAGTATGTTCTATAGAGGTGTACCATCCCAACAGGATACATTACTACATTACTACAGTATGTTCTATAGAGGTGAACCATCCCAACAGGATACATTACTACAGTATGTTCTATAGAGGTGAACCATCCCAACAGGATACATTACTACATTACTACAGTATGTTCTATAGAGGTGAACCATCCCAACAGGATACATTACTACAGTATGTTCTATAGAGGTGAACCATCCCAACAGGATACATTACTACATTACTACAGTATGTTCTATAGAGGTGAACCATCCCAACAGGATACATTACTACATTACCACAGTATGTTCTATAGAGGTGAACCATCCCAACAGGATACATTACTAGAGTATGTTCTATAGAGGTGAACCATCCCAACAGGATACATTACTACATTACTACAGTATGTTCTATAGAGGTGAACCATCCCAACAGGATACATTACTACAGTATGTTCTATAGAGGTGAACCATCCCAACAGGATACATTACTACATTACTACAGTATGTTCTATAGAGGTGAACCATCCCAACAGGATACATTACTACAGTATGTTCTATAGAGGTGAACCATCCCAACAGGATACATTACTACATTACTACAGTATGTTCTATAGAGGTGAACCATCCCAACAGGATACATTACTACATTACTACAGTATGTTCTATAGAGGTGTACCATCCCAACAGGATACATTACTACAGTATGTTCTATAGAGGTGAACCATCCCAACAGGATACATTACTACATTACTACAGTATGTTCTATAGAGGTGGACCATCCCAACAGGATACATTACTACAGTATGTTCTATAGAGGTGAACCATCCCAACAGGATACATTACTACAGTATGTTCTATAGAGGTGAACCATCCCAACAGGATACATTACTACAGTATGTTCTATAGAGGTGAACCATCCCAACAGGATACATTACTAGAGTATGTTCTATAGAGGTGAACCATCCCAACAGGATACATTACTACATTACTACAGTATGTTCTATAGAGGTGAACCATCCCAACAGGATACATTACTACATTACTACAGTATGTTCTATAGAGGTGAACCATCCCAACAGGATACATTACTACAGTATGTTCTATAGAGGTGAACCATCCCAACAGGATACATTACTACAGTATGTTCTATAGAGGTGAACCATCCCAACAGGATACATTACTACATTACTACAGTATGTTCTATAGAGGTGAACCATCCCAACAGGATACATTACTACAGTATGTTCTATAGAGGTGAACCATCCCAACAGGATACATTACTACAGTATGTTCTATAGAGGTGAACCATCCCAACAGGATTCATTACTACATTACTACAGTATGTTCTATAGAGGTGAACCATCCCAACAGGATACATTACTACATTACTACAGTATGTTCTATAGAGGTGAACCATCCCAACAGGATACATTACTACATTACTACAGTATGTTCTATAGAGGTGAACCATCCCAACAGGATACATTACTACATTACTACAGTATGTTCTATAGAGGTGAACCATCCCAACAGGATACATTACTACATTACTACAGTATGTTCTATAGAGGTGAACCATCCCAACAGGATACATTACTACATTACTACAGTATGTTCTATAGAGGTGAACCATCCCAACAGGATACATTACTACAGTATGTTCTATAGAGGTGAACCATCCCAACAGGATACATTACTACTTACTACAGTATGTTCTATAGAGGTGAACCATCCCAACAGGATACATTACTACAGTATGTTCTATAGAGGTGAACCATCCCAACAGGATACATTACTACATTACTACAGTATGTTCTATAGAGGTGAACCATCCCAACAGGATACATTACTACAGTATGTTCTATAGAGGTGAACCATCCCAACAGGATACATTACTACATTACTACAGTATGTTCTATAGAGGTGAACCATCCCAACAGGATACATTACTACAGTATGTTCTATAGAGGTGAACCATCCCAACAGGATACATTACACATTACTACAGTATGTTCTATAGAGGTGAACCATCCCAACAGGATACATTACTACAGTATGTTCTATAGAGGTGAACCATCCCAACAGGATACATTACTACATTACTACAGTATGTTCTATAGAGGTGAACCATCCCAACAGGATACATTACTACATTACTACAGTATGTTCTATAGAGGTGAACCATCCCAACAGGATACATTACTACAGTATGTTCTATAGAGGTGAACCATCCCAACAGGATACATTACTACAGTATGTTCTATAGAGGTGAACCATCCCAACAGGATACATTACTACAGTATGTTCTATAGAGGTGAACCATCCCAACAGGATACATTACTACAGTATGTTCTATAGAGGTGAACCATCCCAACAGGATACATTACTACAGTATGTTCTATAGAGGTGAACCATCCCAACAGGATACATTACTACAGTATGTTCTATAGAGGTGAACCATCCCAACAGGATACATTACTACAGTATGTTCTATAGAGGTGAACCATCCCAACAGGATACATTACTACAGTATGTTCTATAGAGGTGAACCATCCCAACAGGATACATTACTACATTACTACAGTATGTTCTATAGAGGTGAACCATCCCAACAGGATACATTACACATTACTACAGTATGTTCTATAGAGGTGAACCATCCCAACAGGATACATTACTACAGTATGTTCTATAGAGGTGAACCATCCCAACAGGATACATTACTACAGTATGTTCTATAGAGGTGAACCATCCCAACAGGATACATTACTACAGTATGTTCTATAGAGGTGAACCATCCCAACAGGATACATTACTACAGTATGTTCTATAGAGGTGAACCATCCCAACAGGATACATTACTACAGTATGTTCTATAGAGGTGAACCATCCCAACAGGATACATTACTACAGTATGTTCTATAGAGGTGAACCATCCCAACAGGATCATTACTACATTACTACAGTATGTTCTATAGAGGTGAACCATCCCAACAGGATACATTACTACATTACTACAGTATGTTCTATAGAGGTGAACCATCCCAACAGGATACATTACTACATTACTACAGTATGTTCTATAGAGGTGAACCATCCCAACAGGATACATTACTACATTACTACAGTATGTTCTATAGAGGTGAACCATCCCAACAGGATACATTACTACAGTATGTTCTATAGAGGTGAACCATCCCAACAGGATACATTACTACATTACTACAGTATGTTCTATAGAGGTGAACCATCCCAACAGGATACATTACTACATTACTACAGTATGTTCTATAGAGGTGAACCATCCCAACAGGATACATTACTACAGTATGTTCTATAGAGGTGAACCATCCCAACAGGATACATTACTACATTACTACAGTATGTTCTATAGAGGTGAACCATCCCAACAGGATACATTACTACAGTATGTTCTATAGAGGTGAACCATCCCAACAGGATACATTACTACATTACTACAGTATGTTCTATAGAGGTGAACCATCCCAACAGGATACATTACTACAGTATGTTCTATAGAGGTGAACCATCCCAACAGGATACATTACTACATTACTACAGTATGTTCTATAGAGGTGAACCATCCCAACAGGATACATTACTACAGTATGTTCTATAGAGGTGAACCATCCCAACAGGATACATTACTACAGTATGTTCTATAGAGGTGAACCATCCCAACAGGATACATTACTACAGTATGTTCTATAGAGGTGAACCATCCCAACAGGATACATTACTACAGTATGTTCTATAGAGGTGAACCATCCCAACAGGATACATTACTACAGTATGTTCTATAGAGGTGAACCATCCCAACAGGATACATTACTACATTACTACAGTATGTTCTATAGAGGTGAACCATCCCAACAGGATACATTACTACAGTATGTTCTATAGAGGTGAACCATCCCAACAGGATACATTACTACATTACTACAGTATGTTCTATAGAGGTGAACCATCCCAACAGGATACATTACTACAGTATGTTCTATAGAGGTGAACCATCCCAACAGGATACATTACTACATTACTACAGTATGTTCTATAGAGGTGAACCATCCCAACAGGATACATTACTACATTACTACAGTATGTTCTATAGAGGTGAACCATCCCAACAGGATACATTACTACATTACTACAGTATGTTCTATAGAGGTGAACCATCCCAACAGGATACATTACTACATTACTACAGTATGTTCTATAGAGGTGAACCATCCCAACAGGATACATTACTACAGTATGTTCTATAGAGGTGAACCATCCCAACAGGATACATTACTACATTACTACAGTATGTTCTATAGAGGTGAACCATCCCAACAGGATACATTACTACAGTATGTTCTATAGAGGTGAACCATCCCAACAGGATACATTACTACAGTATGTTCTATAGAGGTGAACCATCCCAACAGGATACATTACTACAGTATGTTCTATAGAGGTGAACCATCCCAACAGGATACATTACTACATTACTACAGTATGTTCTATAGAGGTGAACCATCCCAACAGGATACATTACTACAGTATGTTCTATAGAGGTGAACCATCCCAACAGGATACATTACTACATTACTACAGTATGTTCTATAGAGGTGAACCATCCCAACAGGATACATTACTACAGTATGTTCTATAGAGGTGAACCATCCCAACAGGATACATTACTACAGTATGTTCTATAGAGGTGAACCATCCCAACAGGATACATTACTACAGTATGTTCTATAGAGGTGAACCATCCCAACAGGATACATTACTACAGTATGTTCTATAGAGGTGAACCATCCCAACAGGATACATTACTACATGTATGTTCTATAGAGGTGAACCATCCCAACAGGATACATTACTACATTACTACAGTATGTTCTATAGAGGTGAACCATCCCAACAGGATACATTACTACATTACTACAGTATGTTCTATAGAGGTGAACCATCCCAACAGGATACATTACTACAGTATGTTCTATAGAGGTGAACCATCCCAACAGGATACATTACTACATTACTACAGTATGTTCTATAGAGGTGAACCATCCCAACAGGATACATTACTACATTACTACAGTATGTTCTATAGAGGTGAACCATCCCAACAGGATACATTACTACAGTATGTTCTATAGAGGTGAACCATCCCAACAGGATACATTACTACATTACTACAGTATGTTCTATAGAGGTGAACCATCCCAACAGGATACATTACTACAGTATGTTCTATAGAGGTGAACCATCCCAACAGGATACATTACTACATTACTACAGTATGTTCTATAGAGGTGAACCATCCCAACAGGATACATTACTACAGTATGTTCTATAGAGGTGAACCATCCCAACAGGATACATTACTACAGTATGTTCTATAGAGGTGAACCATCCCAACAGGATACATTACTACAGTATGTTCTATAGAGGTGAACCATCCCAACAGGATACATTACTACAGTATGTTCTATAGAGGTGAACCATCCCAACAGGATACATTACTACAGTATGTTCTATAGAGGTGAACCATCCCAACAGGATACATTACTACATTACTACAGTATGTTCTATAGAGGTGAACCATCCCAACAGGATACAGTACTACATTACTACAGTATGTTCTATAGAGGTGAACCATCCCAACAGGATACATTACTACATTACTACAGTATGTTCTATAGAGGTGTACCATCCCAACAGGATACATTACTACATTACTACAGTATGTTCTATAGAGGTGAACCATCCCAACAGGATACATTACTACATTACTACAGTATGTTCTATAGAGGTGAACCATCCCAACAGGATACATTACTACATTACTACAGTATGTTCTATAGAGGTGAACCATCCCAACAGGATACATTACTACAGTATGTTCTATAGAGGTGAACCATCCCAACAGGATTCATTACTACATTACTACAGTATGTTCTATAGAGGTGAACCATCCCAGCAGGATACATTACTACATTACTACAGTATGTTCTATAGAGGTGAACCATCCCAACAGTATACATTACTACAGTATGTTCTATAGAGGTGAACCATCCCAACAGGATACATTACTACTTTACTACAGTATGTTCTATAGAGGTGAACCATCCCAACAGGATACATTACTACATTACTACAGTATGTTCTATAGAGGTGTACCATCCCAACAGGATACATTACTACATTACTACAGTATGTTCTATAGAGGTGAACCATCCCAACAGGATACATTACTACAGTATGTTCTATAGAGGTGAACCATCCCAACAGGATACATTACTACATTACAACAGAATGTTCTATAGAGGTGAACCATCCCAACAGGATACATTACTACATTACTACAGTATGTTCTATAGAGGTGAACCATCCCAACAGGATACATTACTACAGTATGTTCTATAGAGGTGAACCATCCCAACAGGATACATTACTACAGTATGTTCTATAGAGGTGAACCATCCCAACAGGATACATTACTACATTACTACAGTATGTTCTATAGAGGTGAACCATCCCAACAGGATACATTACTACATTACTACAGTATGTTCTATAGAGGTGAACCATCCCAACAGGATACATTACTACATTACTACAGTATGTTCTATAGAGGTGAACCATCCCAACAGGATACATTACTACATTACTACAGTATGTTCTATAGAGGTGAACCATCCCAACAGGATACATTACTACAGTATGTTCTATAGAGGTGAACCATCCCAACAGGATACATTACTACATTACTACAGTATGTTCTATAGAGGTGAACCATCCCAACAGGATACATTACTACAGTATGTTCTATAGAGGTGAACCATCCCAACAGGATACATTACTACATTACTACAGTATGTTCTATAGAGGTGAACCATCCCAACAGGATACATTACTACAGTATGTTCTATAGAGGTGAACCATCCCAACAGGATACATTACTACATTACTACAGTATGTTCTATAGAGGTGAACCATCCCAACAGGATACATTACTACAGTATGTTCTATAGAGGTGAACCATCCCAACAGGATACATTACTACAGTATGTTCTATAGAGGTGAACCATCCCAACAGGATACATTACTACAGTATGTTCTATAGAGGTGAACCATCCCAACAGGATACATTACTACAGTATGTTCTATAGAGGTGAACCATCCCAACAGGATACATTACTACAGTATGTTCTATAGAGGTGAACCATCCCAACAGGATACATTACTACAGTATGTTCTATAGAGGTGAACCATCCCAACAGGATACATTACTACAGTATGTTCTATAGAGGTGAACCATCCCAACAGGATACATTACTACATTACTACAGTATGTTCTATAGAGGTGAACCATCCCAACAGGATACATTACTACAGTATGTTCTATAGAGGTGAACCATCCCAACAGGATACATTACTACATTACTACAGTATGTTCTATAGAGGTGAACCATCCCAACAGGATACATTACTACAGTATGTTCTATAGAGGTGAACCATCCCAACAGGATACATTACTACAGTATGTTCTATAGAGGTGAACCATCCCAACAGGATACATTACTACATTACTACAGTATGTTCTATAGAGGTGAACCATCCCAACAGGATACATTACTACAGTATGTTCTATAGAGGTGAACCATCCCAACAGGATACATTACTACAGTATGTTCTATAGAGGTGAACCATCCCAACAGGATACATTACTACAGTATGTTCTATAGAGGTGAACCATCCCAACAGGATACATTACTACATTACTACAGTATGTTCTATAGAGGTGAACCATCCCAACAGGATACATTACTACAGTATGTTCTATAGAGGTGAACCATCCCAACAGGATACATTACTACAGTATGTTCTATAGAGGTGAACCATCCCAACAGGATACATTACTACAGTATGTTCTATAGAGGTGTACCATCCCAACAGGATACATTACTACAGTATGTTCTATAGAGGTGAACCATCCCAACAGGATACATTACTACATTACTACAGTATGTTCTATAGAGGTGAACCATCCCAACAGGATACATTACTACAGTATGTTCTATAGAGGTGAACCATCCCAACAGGATACATTACTACATTACTACAGTATGTTCTATAGAGGTGAACCATCCCAACAGGATACATTACTACAGTATGTTCTATAGAGGTGAACCATCCCAACAGGATACATTACTACATTACTACAGTATGTTCTATAGAGGTGAACCATCCCAACAGGATACATTACTACAGTATGTTCTATAGAGGTGAACCATCCCAACAGGATACATTACTACATTACTACAGTATGTTCTATAGAGGTGAACCATCCCAACAGGATACATTACTACAGTATGTTCTATAGAGGTGAACCATCCCAACAGGATACATTACTACAGTATGTTCTATAGAGGTGAACCATCCCAACAGGATACATTACTACATTACTACAGTATGTTCTATAGAGGTGAACCATCCCAACAGGATACATTACAACATTACTACAGTATGTTCTATAGAGGTGAACCATCCCAACAGGATACATTACTACAGTATGTTCTATAGAGGTGAACCATCCCAACAGGATACATTACTACAGTATGTTCTATAGAGGTGAACCATCCCAACAGGATACATTACTACAGTATGTTCTATAGAGGTGAACCATCCCAACAGGATACATTACTACATTACTACAGTATGTTCTATAGAGGTGAACCATCCCAACAGGATACATTACTACATTACTACAGTATGTTCTATAGAGGTGAACCATCCCAACAGGATACATTACTACAGTATGTTCTATAGAGGTGAACCATCCCAACAGGATACATTACTACATTACTACAGTATGTTCTATAGAGGTGAACCATCCCAACAGGATACATTACTACATTACTACAGTATGTTCTATAGAGGTGAACCATCCCAACAGGATACATTACTACAGTATGTTCTATAGAGGTGAACCATCCCAACAGGATACATTACTACAGTATGTTCTATAGAGGTGAACCATCCCAACAGGATACATTACTACAGTATGTTCTATAGAGGTGAACCATCCCAACAGGATACATTACTACATTACTACAGTATGTTCTATAGAGGTGAACCATCCCAACAGGATACATTACTACAGTATGTTCTATAGAGGTGAACCATCCCAACAGGATACATTACTACATTACTACAGTATGTTCTATAGAGGTGAACCATCCCAACAGGATACATTACTACATTACTACAGTATGTTCTATAGAGGTGAACCATCCCAACAGGATACATTACTACAGTATGTTCTATAGAGGTGAACCATCCCAACAGGATACATTACTACAGTATGTTCTATAGAGGTGAACCATCCCAACAGGATACATTACTACATTACTACAGTATGTTCTATAGAGGTGAACCATCCCAACAGGATACATTACTACAGTATGTTCTATAGAGGTGAACCATCCCAACAGGATACATTACTACATTACTACAGTATGTTCTATAGAGGTGAACCATCCCAACAGGATACATTACTACATTACTACAGTATGTTCTATAGAGGTGAACCATCCCAACAGGATACATTACTACAGTATGTTCTATAGAGGTGAACCATCCCAACAGGATACATTACTACATTACTACAGTATGTTCTATAGAGGTGAACCATCCCAACAGGATACATTACTACATTACTACAGTATGTTCTATAGAGGTGAACCATCCCAACAGGATACATTACTACAGTATGTTCTATAGAGGTGAACCATCCCAACAGGATACATTACTACATTACTACAGTATGTTCTATAGAGGTGAACCATCCCAACAGGATACATTACTACATTACTACAGTATGTTCTATAGAGGTGAACCATCCCAACAGGATACATTACTACAGTATGTTCTATAGAGGTGAACCATCCCAACAGGATACATTACTACATTACTACAGTATGTTCTATAGAGGTGAACCATCCCAACAGGATACATTACTACAGTATGTTCTATAGAGGTGAACCATCCCAACAGGATACATTACTACATTACTACAGTATGTTCTATAGAGGTGAACCATCCCAACAGGATACATTACTACATTACTACAGTATGTTCTATAGAGGTGAACCATCCCAACAGGATACATTACTACAGTATGTTCTATAGAGGTGAACCATCCCAACAGGATACATTACTACATTACTACAGTATGTTCTATAGAGGTGAACCATCCCAACAGGATACATTACTACATTACTACAGTATGTTCTATAGAGGTGAACCATCCCAACAGGATACATTACTACAGTATGTTCTATAGAGGTGAACCATCCCAACAGGATACATTACTACAGTATGTTCTATAGAGGTGAACCATCCCAACAGGATACATTACTACATTACTACAGTATGTTCTATAGAGGTGAACCATCCCAACAGGATACATTACTACAGTATGTTCTATAGAGGTGAACCATCCCAACAGGATACATTACTACATTACTACAGTATGTTCTATAGAGGTGAACCATCCCAACAGGATACATTACTACAGTATGTTCTATAGAGGTGAACCATCCCAACAGGATACATTACTACATTACTACAGTATGTTCTATAGAGGTGAACCATCCCAACAGGATACATTACTACATTACTACAGTATGTTCTATAGAGGTGAACCATCCCAACAGGATACATTACTACAGTATGTTCTATAGAGGTGAACCATCCCAACAGGATACATTACTACAGTATGTTCTATAGAGGTGAACCATCCCAACAGGATACATTACTACATTACTACAGTATGTTCTATAGAGGTGAACCATCCCAACAGGATACAGTACTACATTACTACAGTATGTTCTATAGAGGTGAACCATCCCAACAGGATACATTACTACATTACTACAGTATGTTCTATAGAGGTGTACCATCCCAACAGGATACATTACTACAGTATGTTCTATAGAGGTGAACCATCCCAACAGGATACATTACTACATTACTACAGTATGTTCTATAGAGGTGAACCATCCCAACAGGATACATTACTACAGTATGTTCTATAGAGGTGAACCATCCCAACAGGATACATTACTACATTACTACAGTATGTTCTATAGAGGTGAACCATCCCAACAGGATACATTACTACATTACTACAGTATGTTCTATAGAGGTGAACCATCCCAACAGGATACATTACTACAGTATGTTCTATAGAGGTGAACCATCCCAACAGGATACATTACTACATTACTACAGTATGTTCTATAGAGGTGAACCATCCCAACAGGATACATTACTACAGTATGTTCTATAGAGGTGAACCATCGCAACAGGATACATTACTACAGTATGTTCTATAGAGGTGTACCATCCCAACAGGATACATTACTACAGTATGTTCTATAGAGGTGAACCATCCCAACAGGATACATTACTACATTACTACAGTATGTTCTATAGAGGTGTACCATCCCAACAGGATACATTACTACATTACTACAGTATGTTCTATAGAGGTGAACCATCCCAACAGGATACATTACTACAGTATGTTCTATAGAGGTGTACCATCCCAACAGGATACATTACTACATTACTACAGTATGTTCTATAGAGGTGAACCATCCCAACAGGATACATTACTACATTACTACAGTATGTTCTATAGAGGTGAACCATCCCAACAGGATACATTACTACAGTATGTTCTATAGAGGTGAACCATCCCAACAGGATACATTACTACAGTATGTTCTATAGAGGTGAACCATCCCAACAGGATACATTACTACAGTATGTTCT
This sequence comes from Salvelinus fontinalis, assembly GCF_029448725.1. NCBI lineage: Eukaryota > Metazoa > Chordata > Actinopteri > Salmoniformes > Salmonidae > Salvelinus > Salvelinus fontinalis. Next base: position 61,925,547 of record NC_074682.1, on the reverse strand, counting down.
ATAGAGGTGGACCATCCCAACAGGATACATTACTACATTACTACAGTATGTTCTATAGAGGTGAACCATCCCAACAGGATACATTACTACAGTATGTTCTATAGAGGTGAACCATCCCAACAGGATACATTACTACAGTATGTTCTATAGAGGTGAACCATCCCAACAGGATACATTACTACATTACTACAGTATGTTCTATAGAGGTGAACCATCCCAACAGGATACATTACTAGAGTATGTTCTATAGAGGTGAACCATCCCAACAGGATACATTACTACATTACTACAGTATGTTCTATAGAGGTGAACCATCCCAACAGGATACATTACTACATTACTACAGTATGTTCTATAGAGGTGAACCATCCCAACAGGATACATTACTACATTACTACAGTATGTTCTATAGAGGTGAACCATCCCAACAGGATACATTACTACATTACTACAGTATGTTCTATAGAGGTGAACCATCCCAACAGGATACATTACTACATTACTACAGTATGTTCTATAGAGGTGAACCATCCCAACAGGATACATTACTACATTACCACAGTATGTTCTATAGAGGTGAACCATCCCAACAGGATACATTACTACATTACTACAGTATGTTCTATAGAGGTGAACCATCCCAACAGGATACATTACTACAGTATGTTCTATAGAGGTGAACCATCCCAACAGGATACATTACTACATTACTACAGTATGTTCTATAGAGGTGAACCATCCCAACAGGATACATTACTACAGTATGTTCTATAGAGGTGAACCATCCCAACAGGATACATTACTACATTACTACAGTAT